>NC_054879.1:1947305-2039805 GCF_018320785.1 Cheilinus undulatus | reverse complement strand
CTATTTGTGTGTGAAAATACTCAGTTAGTGCAGAGGTAGAGTCGTGCTAATTAAAAAGTAAATAGATTCAGATGATATGATCCTCATTATAACCATCCACACATTGCATCATTTGTTTTAAACCTCCTTTACAGCATGTTAGTATCTGGTCTCTCTTCACATCACGCTGCATCAGAAGCTCTCTGTCCATCTCTTACGTATTTACTTTTGTTCCAGTATGAGATCTAGGGCTTTTATTTTGACAGTAGCAAGGCTTTGATAGCAGTAAGGATGGCTGGTCCTTCAATAATCTAGAGACACCAAATAAAACAAATGTGTTAGAATGAAGTCTGCATTATAACGACATAAACATGCAGGAGAGTCTGTGCACATTAGGCCGGTTGGCTTTTAATCCGTCGTTCTTGTTTTTGATGTCATGTTGAATCATTGAAGAGATCAGAGTTCTCCGTGGACAGATCTTCTAACAGACGCATCTATAAAACAGGAGAACAGAAACAAACACTCCTCTGCTGCATGTTAAACACTCTCTCTGTCCTGGTTTGTCTCTGTTTAGCTGCTGAGTGGTGGAGTGGAGGCTGTGGACGGGACCAACGGAGAGCTGCATGAGAAGGTAAAAACAGCACTGTGGGAAGGTGAAGCATTTGATCACATCACAGAAAACGTTTGTAGGAGCATTTTACAGCATTTCAAAATAGGGATTCCTGCAAGTAAGTTATGACCATGACAGTAAGCTATGTGCAAAAGCATGGTGATCACTGCACTGTTTCTGTCGCTGTAGAGAGGTCAGCTTTTAAAGAACTCTCCCAGATCTACAGACACTAAAGTCAACAACAATGTCCACTGCATCGTTGTAACTCACTGCTCCCAGGAGTGATTGTGCTCATAGCCTTTCATTCATGCATCATCTTTAAGGGGGCTTGTTGAATATTACTTCAGAAAAACAGAAGTCAGCTGACATATGCTGTACGATGATTTCAGGTGTATGAAATGCTTGGAGTGGTGGTTAGGTGACTTAAACAAAAACTGAACAAATCTCATATTTATTTGACCCAAACCATTTCTCCACTTAAGCAAGTTTTTTTTTTAATGTCAGATGTCAGATTGTCACAAGACCGACAGGTTTTCTAGAACAAATGTGTTTGTAAGAGGAAATACTAATGGAAAACAGTAGAGGCCATGAAGGATATATGTATGTACAGTTATGATCAGACTGTATAGGTTTGAAGACTGTGTTCTTATCGCACCAACAGTGTCATGCAGCATGTGAAGTTTACTGACTACCTTTATTTCTACACCCAGACCTGCAGATTCTTTCAGCTTTAGTTTGTGAACTCTGGTTGCCAAAAGACGTGCTGTTTAGGTTAACTGGAGACTCTAAATTGACCATAGAAGTGAGTTTAAGCCAGTTTGTGTCTGTGTGTCAGCCCTGTGACTGACTGTCCGGGGTTTACCCCGCCCCACCTATCACCCAACAATAGCTGGGATCATCTCTATCCCTCTGAGACCCTGAACGGGATAAGAGATGCAGATAACGGATGGATAGATGTGAGCGAGATATCAAGCTAAAAATAAAGGACTTTCACATTTTGTTTGCAGATTTACACCAAATACAATTAAAAATAACTGAATAGGTACAGTCCACTTTATATCATACCATACAATATGGTTTAATGTAATGCGATTAAATATGTTATAATGTAATAAAATATGATACAGTAACATACTTTACCATTGATATGATAGGACACAAAATAATGTAATGGGATATGATTTATATCACACCATGTAGAAAATGCTTCATACAGTACTGTACAGTATTATCATGAGGGGCCCGTCAGTAACGCCGGGACTCAGCAAGGCTAGATAAAACCTGTGTGGGCCTCATTAGCTGGCTAGCTGGCTATCTTTTAGGATGTCTCCAGGCAAATGTTGGGCTTTTAAAGCCACTATAAAAAGAGAAGAGTCATGGCTCAGCTGCTGCTTCACTGGTGCAGGGCTGGGAGAGACACGCTTGGTCCATCCTGCATTAGACGGTGTCTCAGTGCATGTTCATGTATGTTTATGTGTTCATGTGTATGGTGAGGGGTGGAGGTGGCTTAAAAATATTTAAGAAGGAAGGTGACTGGAGCATTGGTTAGAAATAAACTTCAGAAAGAGGAAACATAGGAAAAGACTTTACTCTGATCCTCTCGGTGAGCTTTACTGACTGTAAGTAGACACTCGTATAATCACAGTCATACAGATGTATGTCACAGAGATGAACTTTTAACCCCGTAGCTGCTGAGGTGTTCACTATAGGAGAGCACTGATCTATAAATCATGCGTCACTGAGACATCTTCTCCTCTGTTCCTATAAATCAGTGACGTCTGATATAAAATGTGTATGATCTTTTTGAAGGCATGTTTGTCCTACAACATATGAACATCACGTACCACTGACATGTTTTAAAAGTCACAGCTGCAAGAAATACTTTACAATTATAAACATATTCCATTATAAATAAATCTACAGCTTTAACATGCCAACTACAGAGATATTATTACCTCTATAAAGTCTACAAAGCCTGTGTGATTTTTGCCTTTATTAAGGTAACTTAAATGTGTGTAAACCTGCGTGATGGTAGCTTAAACGTGTGTAAACCTGTGTGATGGTAACTTAAATTAACTTAAATGTGTGTAAACCTGTGTGATGGTAACTGAAATGTGTGTAAACCTGTGTGATGGTAACTGAAATGTGTGTAAACCTGTGTGATGGTAACTTAAATGTGTGTAAACCTGTGTGATGGTAACTGAAACATGTGTAAACCTGTGTGATGGTAACTTACATTCGTGTAAACCTGTGTGATGGTAACTGAAATGTGTGTAAACCTGTGTGATGGTAACTGAAATGTGTGTAAACCTGTGTGATGGTAACTGAAATGTGTGTAAACCTGTGTGATGGTAACTTAAATGTGTGTAAACCTGTGTGATGGTAACTGAAACGTGTGTAAACCTGTGTGATGGTAACTGAAATGTGTGTAAACCTGTGTGATGGTAACTGAAATGTGTGTAAACCTGTGTGATGGTAACTGAAACATGTGTAAACCTGTGTGATGGTAACTGAAACATGTGTAAACCTGTATGATAGTAGCTTAAACATGTGTAAACCTGTGTGATGGTAACTGAAACATGTGTAAACCTGTGTGTTGGTAACTGAAACGTGTGTACACCTGTGTGATGGTAGCTTAAACGTGTGTAAACCTGTGTGTTGGTAAACCTGTGTGATGGTAGCTTAAACGTGTGTAAACCTGTGTGATGGTAGCTTAAACGTGTGTAAACCTGTGTGATGGTAGCTTAAACGTGTGTAAACCTGTGTGTTGGTAACTTGAACATGTGTAAACCTGTGTGATGGTCGCTTAAACGTGTGTAAACCTGTGTGTTGGTAGCTTAAACGTGTGTAAACCTGTGTGATGGTAGCTTAAACGTGTGTAAACCTGTGTGTTGGTAACTTGAACGTGTGTAAACCTGTGTGATGGTAGCTTAAACGTGTGTAAACCTGTGTGTTGGTAGCTTGAACGTGTGTAAACCTGTGTGATGGTAGCTTAAACGTGTGTAAACCTGTGTGTTGGTAACTTGAACGTGTGTAAACCTGTGTGATGGTAGCTTAAACGTGTGTAAACCTGTGTGATGGTCGCTTAAACGTGTGTAAACCTGTGTGATGGTAGCTTAAACATGTGTAAACTTGTGTGATGGTAGCTTAAACGTGTGTAAACCTGTGTGATGGTAACTTAAACGTGTGTAAACCTGTGTGATGGTCGCTTAAACGTGTGTAAACCTGTGTGATGGTAGCTTAAACGTGTGTAAACCTGTGTGATGGTAGCTTAAACGTGTGTAAACCTGTGTGATGGTAGCTTAAACGTGTGTAAACTTGTGTGATGGTAGCTTAAACATCTGTAAACCTGTGTGATGGTAACTTAAACGTGTGTAAACCTGTGTGATGGTCGCTTAAACGTGTGTAAACCTGTGTGTTGGTAACTTGAACGTGTGTAAACCTGTGTGTTGGTAACTTGAACGTGTGTAAACCTGTGTGATGGTAGCTTAAACGTGTGTAAACCTGTGTGATGGTAGCTTAAACATGTGTAAACCTGTGTGATGGTCGCTTAAACATGTGTAAACCTGTGTGATGGTAGCTGAAACATGTGTAAACCTGTGTGATGGTCGCTTAAACATGTGTAAACCTGTGTGATGGTAACTGAAATGTGTGTAAACCTGTGTGATGGTAGCTTAAACGTGTGTAAACCTGTGTGATGGTAGCTGAAACGTGTGTAAACCTGTGTGATGGTAACTGAAATGTGTGTAAACCTGTGTGATGGTAGCTTAAACGTGTGTAAACCTGTGTGATGGTAGCTTAAACGTGTGTAAACCTGTGTGATGGTAACTGAAATGTGTGTAAACCTGTGTGATGGTAGCTTAAACGTGTGTAAACCTGTGTGATGGTAGCTTAAACGTGTGTAAACCTGTGTGATGGTCGCTTAAACATGTGTAAACCTGTGTCATGTTGTGTGCTGGCAGGCTGTGAACGGCTGCGTTCCTGCTGTGTTCCTCAGCAGAGAGAGGAGGACGGAGGTCATCATGAGGGGAGGAGTGGCATCAGAGAAGGAGGCGCTGCTGCTGGGTAAATATCAATGATCTGTCATGACACCATAATCTATTACATAATAAACAGTCCAGTCAATAAGGTTAATAAGGTTTTATAACAGCTCTGGGATTTTCTGACAGTTATTTGATCCTTTATGGAATAAATCTCAGGCTCTGGTTTAGGGGTAGAGGAGGACGTTCTCTCTCTCTGTCCAGCATTTCGTCAGGAGATGTTAATGACCAACACATGGCACAACTCTAGAGGATATAAAACAAGGATTCAATAGAGACAATGAATAATTGATATGATAAGATGTGATACATTACACTGCGATGCTAAATGATAATTATAACTTTATTTATACAGCACCTTTGAAAAACTGAGGTTTACAAAGTGATTAGACAATAAGCAGAATCAAAAATAATGGAAAGCATCACAACACAACAAGAAAGACAACACCCCATCAACAGAAGAATCTTTGTAAAACTCCAACATCATCATAACCCAACAGACATGTCATAAAATCTAGAATAACCTGGACGGATCCAGGCGACACGGCAACCCTACCACTAGAACAGACCTGAAGACCAGAGAGCAGAGAAAGTCTGAAGAATGGATGGAACAGGAGAAATGTCATAACAGAGAGAACAGACTCAAACAAGGAAAATGTATGGGACAGTGCACAGAAACACAAGGTAGAACTTCAATATGATAATAATAATAGAAATAACGATATTAATAATCAGTTAAACCAGATATGAAAGCAAAAATAGAGGTCAAACTAGACAATTTCTTCAAGCGGAAATCGCGAGAGGGGCTCGGGGGGCGGTGCCGGTTTCATCGCAAGGCCATTTATGACAATAGCCGACTTGTCATTACAAGGTCATGGTCATGTCCAAGCTGAAGCAGCATGTAGCTGGACAATGACACGGTGAAATGGTTGAGAAACACTGTACATGACAGGAGACTTCATTCATGTGTTTTAGTCATGTGGCCTGATTACCTGATGCTGATCACCTGGCAACTGAGCCTCAGCTGTTTTCTTGACATACCTGGTGGTGTTGACCCTCCCTATGAAATAGAGTCCTTTATTTGAATTTTATACAGACATGCAGTTCCTGTCAAGGTCTTGATGAGAGCAGGTGCAGAAGAGATGAACTTTGTTATTTCCAGCTCCATTTGAACACATTAAAAACTTTTATTGAGAAAGGATTGTGTGTTGCTATTTTGATTGACGTCACCAAAGTCAAGAGAACACAGAAACACACACCAATGCGTGCTTCACGCGCTAACACACATACAAATGAACAATCTCTCCCATTCACTTCATATGGGATATATGTGTGGCTGTCTTTGGCAACTGACGTCACCAAAGACTTTATGGGGGACTGTATGTGGATGAGAAGCCACCCACCATCCTGTTAAAGCATTGTTTAAATGGGCTGCTTTATTGGAACAGCTCCATGTGTGTGCGTGATCAGAGCCCATTGAGGGCTGTATCTGTGTGTCAATCAAGGATGACATCATCAAAGCACCAGAGCTGCTGTTGCCATGGTAATTAATGCCTACACGGTTACGCATCACTGATTACAGATCAGTTACACCTGAGGCAGCAGAGAGTAGTTTTGGGTGATTTTTGCTTGTGAACACAGTCTCTTTCTCCTCTCCGTGTGCGAAAACCGTAAATGGTATCATCAAACGGATTTTGGCGTGAGCATCTGCAGGCTTGGAACTAGCAGTGATGTAATTTTGGTGTTGATTGTGCAAGAAATGAGGCCAGGAGGGCGATCTAAAAACGGGCATCTTTTCGACTTTGAAATGAAATGGATCCGATTCGGTAACATTGCAGCAGATGGCCAAGATGTCAATTTTCTTGGGACAGTTGGTCCTCTCACGCCAAAACTGCACATGATATGGCTTTGGTTCTTGGTTCCACAGTAGCGGGACAAGATTTCCTCCATTTTTATATATTTTTTATGTGTGTGGTGTTAGATTTGTGGCCGTAGTCACAAGTTGTTCGCAAAAGTCTCAGTTGATGTGTTGGCTCTCTCACACTCTGGGGTGATGACATCACCCACTCTAGCAGGGTGATTTTTCATGATTTTCACTCAACGCACAGGAGATTTGAAGACTTGCCTATCGAAAACCGTAAACCCCATCATCATAACAAAGACATTCCTGAAGACAGGACAAAAATACCTGCGTTTTAAAGTTTAAATGATCTCTGTAGGTGAAAGTATGGCGAAGCAGTAGGGGTGGTAAAAAACCCTATTTTTGGGGTTTCATTGTCTCTCTCCCCATTCATTTCAGTTTTTTGCAAATAACTTTGCGAAAAACTGGCAAATCTCTTAGAAAAGTCATAGCACACCGATCGGGAACAAACCACACGTTTTGATGTATAATTTGCAGGGGTTTTCTCAAAGCCCTAGGAGGAGTAGCGCGGTGAATTTTTGTCCGTAAGATGAAAACGGAAGAACAATAGTGGCTCGTGTCGTTGCCCCGAGCCCCTAATAAAAGTAGAGAGAGGGGCTAAAAGCTCAAAATCAGTGAGGGACAAAGGGCCAATAAGAGTGAGATCAAGGCATAAAATACAGAACAGATTCAAAATAAACATTTTAAGATTAAAAATTAAATAAAAAATGATGCACTACATTAAGATTCAGATGCGATGATTCACTCTAGCTAAATTCAATGAAACATTACAATACAAGAGGATGCATGTGATACAATCTGATGCAGTACCATATGATACCATACGACATGATGTAATATGACGGCACAAGACACAATGTGATAAGTTACCATAGAGTTAACCTGTGCAGTAATAACCTCCATGCAGTCAGCCGCTACTAAGGTCTCAAGACCACATTTTAAATGTCTTAGTCTTATCTCAGTCTCTGACTGGCCAGACTCAGGATTTTCCATCAAGACTGGTCAAGACCAGCACTGATCTGCTATTCTTCAACTTCATTAATGTGATAATAAGGAGAAGCACTCACTGAAACAGCAAAGGCCTTTTGGATAACATTGGTACCATAGAAATCACCCCAGCCCTTCTCCTTAGACTGCTATGGTGATTAGAACCCAGGTCATAGGTCATACCTAACCCTCAGTTTACTGTAAAACACTCCTGGTTAGCTTTCTACCATGCTAAATCACCAAACTAAGATCACAGTTTCACCACAGCACTCGCTGGCCCGGCATCATCTCACAGGAAGTAGACTAGCAATGGTTGCTATGCTGATTGGTGGGTCAGTGGACCAATCAGAGGGAGGCTTGCTGCTGTATTCAGGTGGATTATGGCATACTGAGATTATAACCCTTCTCACTGTGACTTCTTCCTTCTGCTGTTTGAACAAATTAACTTTCCCAGTGTTGTCAGACCAGGAGGGGCTGCTGATGCTACACACGGAGACGTCTCTGCATCGATTCTGTGTTTCCTGTGGAGACGTAGCTCAGAGCTCAGCGGGGTCTGACGGTTTGTTAGCTTAGCATTAAAGATGAGTGAACGCCCACACAACAGGAAGAGAGAGAGGATTGACAGCGAGCTGAAAGCAGATCCTGTAGCACCGACATCACACTCACAGCATTTAGACTCTCCTGTCTGTTTCTGGTCTATGACAGGATGGTCTGAGTCCATCTCTCCTGTCTGTATCTGGTCTATGTCAGGATGGTCTGAGTCCATCTCTCCTGTCTGTTTCTGGTCTATGTCAGGATGATCTGAGTCCATCTCTCCTGTCTGTATCTGGTCTATGTCAGGATGGTCTGAGTCCATCTCTC
The DNA here is from genome assembly GCF_018320785.1 of Cheilinus undulatus. Lineage (NCBI taxonomy): Eukaryota > Metazoa > Chordata > Actinopteri > Labriformes > Labridae > Cheilinus > Cheilinus undulatus. The sequence continues at coordinate 2,031,407 of NC_054879.1, read as the reverse complement.
CTGTCTGTTTCTGGTCTATGTCAGGATGGTCTGAGTCCATCTCTCCTGTCTGTATCTGGTCTATGACAGGATGGTCTGAGTCCATCTCTCCTGTCTGTATCTGGTCTATGTCAGGATGGTCTGAGTCCATCTCTCCTGTCTGTTTCTGGTCTATGACAGGATGATCTGAGTCCATCTCTCCTGTCTGTTTCTGGTCTATGTCAGGATGGTCTGAGTCCATCTCTCCTGTCTGTTTCTGGTCTATGACAGGATGGTCTGAGTCCATCTCTCCTGTCTGTATCTGGTCTATGTCAGGATGGTCTGAGTCCATCTCTCCTGTCTGTTTCTGGTCTATGACAGGATGGTCTGAGTCCATCTCTCCTGTCTGTTTCTGGTCTATGACAGGATGATCTGAGTCCATCTCTCCTGTCTGTTTCTGGTCTATGACAGGATGGTCTGAGTCCATCTCTCCTGTCTGTATCTGGTCTATGTCAGGATGGTCTGAGTCCATCTCTCCTGTCTGTTTCTGGTCTATGTCAGGATGATCTGAGTCCATCTCTCCTGTCTGTTTCTGGTCTCTGTCTGTGTTTTTTGTCCTATAATTGGTGATGTGGAGCAGCAGCAGCAGCAGCAGATCTCGGTGATGGCTAGCTGTGTCTGCAGCAGAGGAGAGCTGCACATTTATCTCTATTAGCTGTGCAGAGAAATCCAGATATGACGGAGAGAGGAGGCTCAGAGCTCTGTCGGCTGCTCCAGTTGTTCAGACACAGAGCCACAAAACACCACAACAGCCAAAACACCGGCCAAGATGTTAACTGTTCCTGGTTAGACTGCAACTAGGTCAGTGACTGACGTTAAAACACCCTCCTGTGACTGCAGACTGCAGTAATGTGCCAATGAGAGCCTGGCTGCACTCTGCATTTATATTTATATTTACCACTGAAGTGTTTCTGCAGGGTGAAGGAGAAACCTCATTTCTTTACTGGCCCAGTACCAGGAGATGGTGACTAGGACTGTTCACATCAATGGAAAATGAGGATATATGACAGTTCAGCAACGTGTTTATACAAATGAAAAAACATCAGGTTTAAATTTTAGTTTAAAAGTTGAAATTATGAGATACCACGCTGAAATTATGAGGGTTAAAGTGGAAATTTTTAGATGAAATGTCAAACTCATGAGACAAAGATACAGATGAAAGGTCAGAATTAGGGATGTCCGATATTGGCTTTTTTACTGATAACTGATATTGTCCAACTCTTAATTCCCGATACCGATATAAACCGATACCGATAATATGCAGGGTTTTTTCCATCAAAACTAATGTAAGGTAACAACATCACATATACCCTGTTGTGAAATTAACACATTATGCCTAATTTAGTCACTTTATTGTGATGCCCCACTGGATGCATTCATAAATGTAACAACAAGGCTTTCAAATGCAAACATTTGATTTCCCTGTACAAAAATGAGAAACAACTTCAGCTTAGGTCATGGAGAAAAGTGCCAACATGGCACTGCCATATTTATTATAAAAGACAAGTGCTTCTTTTTTCTTATTTTTTTACATGCTTCAAACAACAGCTTGGATCATGCTCTCCCTGAGATAATCCTGACAATACCCGGCCACTACAGCTAGGGCAAAATACTTAGTTTTGACTTCTTCACAAATGGCAAAACTACAACAAAAACATTGAAGGCAAACAGCTTCAGTCCAGACTAGAGTAGCACTAGTAATTGTAAAGAAAGGAGTAAAAATGTTGGCTGATCTAAACTCAGGGTAAAAGTTTTTTGAAATAATTTTTTTTTTATGAAAATCCGATACCGATAATTTCCAAAAATACATTTTTATGCTATTATCGGACGATAATATTGGGAGGCCGATAATATCAGACATCCCTAGTCAGAATATAATATTGTAATAATATTACCAGAAAAATATGAAGTTAAATCTCAAAATGAAAGAACATGTAATATTCTGAGTTAAGACATCAAACAATGATATAAAAGCCAACATTGTGAGGGATCAGTCAGAATCAAGAGAAACACCCAGTGAAACTACCAGAACAAAAATTCCAAATTCTGAGTTATAAAGACCCAAATCTTGGAAAACAAGTGAAAATATGAGCTAAGTTTAAAGTCTGAGATGGTTATAATGTTGTGATAATTAAACATTAATATTTATAAGTTACTCAGTTAAACTGTTGTATAAATATTATCAGTTATTAAAATCCTATCTGTCTTCATGGAGCCGGTCTAGCTCATGTGGAGCAGGGTCCCATGGACTGAGGCTGTAGTCCTTATCGCTCTGGTTTCAGGATTGATTCTCTGTCTTTGCACCAGTGCCGGTTTTTCCCAGAGGCCAAAGGAAGCCTGGCTAAAATACAGTAAAAAGTCAAATCAATAAATTATTTCCATATTTATTCATTTGTCTTATGATGCTCTTTTGTTATTTTTGTGTTGTCAACACTGCTTCAGCATACTTCCGCTTTGGCTGAGAGTGAGGAGTGAAAACGCGCCTGTGTGTAAACAGCCCGTTTGTTGTACTGCAGTGAGTAAAATGCCCTCTGCTCTGTCAGGCAGTTACGTGAAGGAGGACACCAGCTTCTCCTTGCTCCCTTGACAATGATGAGCATGTATCAGCCAATCAAATTACAGCTAGGCTCATTGTTGAATGGTTGATGCATCATTAAAAAAACTTAGGGGAGGCTAGATCAGGCCTGGCATCTGATCAATCACAAACTGTTAGGTGAATTAAAAACAAAAACCTACACTGTACTGACCTCTGACCTGCTACCCTGCACAGCAGCCCAGCTAACAAGTTACAGGCTGAATGGCGACAGGGACCTTTTGTGTTTTTCTAGTGAAAAATGACTTTACCAGATTCCTTTTTCAGTTCAACTTAAAACCAAACAAGACGGTAGGCCGACTCCAAAGCTTAAGCTAACTCAGGGGAGAGCCGAGGGAAAAGCTCGCTCATTTTGTGAGAGTAACTATGCTAGAAACGAGTGGCTGCCGAGGAGCGCCAAGCTAAATCGGCTTTCTGCTGGCCTTGTCTTCTGTTTGACCGGTCTACCAGCTCCTTGAACAACCCATGGAGCACAGCAGGATTTGTGGATCCTGCAAACCTCGCTCGGGCCATGAGAGAGGCCTGAGGCATTCAAAGTCTCAAAGCCACATAACATCTGAACTCAGACTCAAACTTTTCTGGACAAGTGAGGATTAATAAAGCACTGGATCAAGGAACTCTCTGACAGACTTAATGAACGGTTTGCCGTAATGAAGGCTAGGAGAATGTTTTTTGGTCAGCACTAAACATCTGTGTTTTTCACACATATAGCTGCTGTGTCTCCATACCTGTCAGCACCACGGACAGTGACAAAGATGATAACCTTTTGATAACCTGGTTTCTGTCTTTATATAAACTTGTCTTGTTGTGTGATCCATAAAAATGATGTTTTGATCGTTATTTTCTTCTCACAAGTTAAATAAGTTGCATTATGTGGAGCATGGTTTCTAAGTTGTTGTCTTTATTACTTCTTTCCTCACTAAACAGCATTTTGGTCTATGATATATCAGCTGTTGTTTTATTAAGCCACAACACTGCGCAGCAGCACTGTGTTTATATTAAATAGTTTTCGTACTTCTATGCAGTTTGGTGCATAAAATATTGTAATATTTTAAGAATGCATTTTATGTTTTGTGGATGAGAACTTGTAGCTACCGTGTGATTTTTGGCATCGTTGTGTTTTGCTTAATGCAGCTGATCGCAGTGTCCCTGTATGGTATTTGGTAGTCCACAGAGATGGCTTCTTGTTACCGTTGTTGTACAGTTAGCTCTCTGGAGAGAGAAATGGAATCATTTTGTAATGTTGGTTTGTAACTGTCTTGCAGAAGATAATATTCCCAACTAATTAAGTATACTCATCAGTGAGAAGCGACTGAAATAGTGTTTGAATGTCTAGATATGGTCATAATTGTCATGACCTAGAATATGTTAGAGCGTTCTGCTGTTATAGCATAGGTTTTCTTAAACTTAACTATAGTGTGAGGTGTTAATAATTTAAGAAAAACAAAACATATACCCCTTTGTTTCCCACGCATAACTCTGCTGTCATCTCAGCACCTCCAGCAAACATACATACACCCTTCCTACAAGCATACACAGCTCTCTCTTTCTCTCTCTCTCTCTCATGCTCTCGCCCAATCACAGGCATGGCATCTATAGAACGCTCATCGGAGACACCTGAAATGACTGTCAGGCTTGCAGCCTCTCACAAACATTGCTCTAAGCAATATTCAACACATTTGTTGAAACTAAAAAGAAATCAGTAATATAGCAGTCATTTGTTTGAATCAAGTCCATTCGCTCTGGCTTCCTCAGAAATGTCCATCACTGCTCTTTGGTGCATGTCTCTCCCCACTCTCCCTCCCCATGCTCCCTGTCTCTCTTCAGCTATCCTATCAAATGAGGACAAAAAGACTCAGAAATTATCTTTAAAAGACATACAGCACTGTGCCAAACTTTGAGGCATTTTTGGACCAAAAACTGAGGCTGAATTAACGTATGGCGAGTTAGCCACCAGAGGGCACCATCGGGCAGGAGGGAGCACTGGCACAACCCCAGTAGAGCTCTGGATGTCCTTATTACCAGGGACATGCTGAAAGAATACCTTTAGGGCGGAGTCATGTGGTGAGTAAGCACGGCCTAAGGTAACACCAGACAGGACGTTTGCAGTTGATGTCAAACTAAGAAGATCTGAATAAATATTTTACTCAACGTATTATCAGCTGATAATGATGTTAGCGAGTAAACACACGTCTGAACTTTCCCCTGGGGATCTGGCTCAAATGTATGGGGATATTTTGGCTTCACTCTAGTACGACAAGAGATGTAGAGAAGTATTGTTCATATTTATATTAAGAACCTAAAAATAGAATAAGAGCTGCTGTAACTTTGGACCAGTGTTTATCCTAAAAGTTGAGTTTGACTTTAGAGCACCGGGAACAGTCCCTCCAGAGTTTTCTTAGTGAAACTTTCAAATGTAACTTTCTCTTTAACCACTCTCCCCCTCTCTGCAGCTCTGTTCCATGTGAGCAGGTCTGCTGGAGGAATTGAATCAGGCCCGTCTGTAATTGCCGGCGTTTCGCCACATAAATCAGGGAAATAAATATTGGCTGTGCCTGGTCCTCCAGGGGACGCCACTCTATTCACTCCCCCCTCCATCCCCTCCACCAGCCCCTCCCCCCAACGCCCGTCTCCCTCTGCATGACTGCCCACCTTTGCAGGACCTCTCAGAAGTAATCAAGTCAGGAGCGTTTCTGCTCTGGCCAGCGGTTTTATAAAGAGAGCCGCTCTGCAGTTTGTTTACTGTGCAGCAGTTCATGAGGATGCAGATTGTGAACTCTAATTCACCTCTCTCTCTTTGAGCTTTATCAACTGAGAGGAAGCCTGTTTTCACTACACTCTTCACCTTTAATGGGGATTATTCATGGATTCAAAATAAGTCCAACACAGCCATTTTGAAAAACCAGCTCTGGTACTTTTGAACCCAGGTTTCTGTTTTTATATAATCAGAGGATAAATGACTAAAGGTACTGATTTTTCTTATGCTGATTAAAAAACACCCTGATAAAGCTGCTGCTATAGCTGCATCCACACTCATCTCTGTACTGGCCACCATTGTTTACGGGCTTGATCAACTGAACCACACCTGTAGTGTGTAAATGTCCTGTTTAAAGCGTGATGTAATGATAAGTAATGATAATGATCCCTGACAACACCGATCATTAATTGTTTAAACTCTTCTCTGCTTATAACTGATATAATGCCAGTAGTGTTGTGGATCTCCGTGTGTAATCCCTGGTTATGTTGATGGAGTCTTGTGGCTTTTCCAGCTTTTGTGTTTTAAAAACATCATTCCAGTGATTGAAGGAACAGCCCAGGATAATAAAACCCTTGGACTCCACCTAAAAGTTCTTGTTTTCTTTTCTCTGCAGGTATCATATCAACCTTCCTCCACGTCCATCCATTTGGAGCCAACCTGGAGTATCTGTGGTCCTACATCCAGAGACTGGACTCAAAGGTAGGACAGTAACCTGTCCTTGTCTGTAAACGCTTTAAACTTTTCCTGTAAAAGAGTTAAGAGTTCTCTCAGATTTATAATTTTCCATTGTTAGTGTTTTTTAAATAAACATCACTGACACATGTGCAATTAAGATGCACATAAGCCAGAATAGTAGTATTTATCATTTAGAAATCAGCAGCTTTCTCTGTGTGCATGGAAACACGATATCCTTAATATGATCAATCCAGAGATGAGACTCATCACCAGGATACTGAAGTCCAGCTGATTTCAGTTATCGTCTGCCAGGTCTTAGCCAATCACAGCTCTTCATGGCACTCCCTTTACATGTGATGTCCTTCTCACTGATCCCTGCTCCACCAACACTGATCACACTGCACTGCTGCTGGCAAAGCTTCACCTCCTCCACCCCAGCCACCCCCTTTCTAGACAACAGCTTTACAAAAAAGAGGGGATCACTAAACTAAATTTTATTGTATTTAATATGCATTGGGTTAATGTAGCAGTAGACACTCACTAGCCACTTTATTAGGTACACTTTGCTGGTTCCAGGTTTGAACCCCCTTTTGCCTTCATACCTGCCTTAATGCTTCATGGCATAGGTGCAACAAGGTGTTGACCATTCTCTGTAAACTCTAGAGATTGTTGACCGTTCTCTGTAAACTCTGGAGATGGTTGACCATTCTCTGTAAACTCTAGAGATGGTTGACCATTCTCTGTAAATCCTAGAGCTAGTTGACCGTTCTCTGTAAACTGTAGAGATGGTTGACCATTCTCTGTAAACTCTAGAGATGGATGACCGTTCTCTGTAAACTCTAGAGATGGTTGACCGCTTTCTGTAAACTCTAGAGATGGTTGACTGTTCTCTGTAAACTCTAGAGATGGTTGACCATTCTCTGTAAACTTTAGAGATGGTTGACCGTTCTCTGTAAACTCTAGAGATGGTTGACCGTTCTCTGTAAACTCTAGAGATGGTTGACCGTTCTCTGTAAACTCTAGAGATGGTTGACCGTTCTCTGTAAACTCTAGAGATAGTTGACCGCTCTCTGTAAACTCTAGAGATGGTTGACCGTTCTCTGTAAACTCTAGAGATAGTTGACTGTTCTCTGTAAACTCTAGAGATGGTTGACCATTCTCTGTAAACTCTAGAGATGGTTGACTGTTCTCTGTAAACTCTAGAGATAGTTGACCACTCTCCGTAAACTCTAGAGATAGTTGACCGTTCTCTGTAAACTCTAGAGATGGTTGACCGTTCTCTGTAAACTCTAGAGATGGTTGACCATTCTCTGTAAACTGTAGAGATGGTTGACCGTTCTCTGTAAACTCTAGAGATGGTTGACCGTTCTCTGTAAACTCTGGAGATGGTTGACCGTTCTCTGTAAAATCTGGAGATGATTGACCATTCTCTGTAAATCCTAGAGCTAGTTGACCATTCTCTGTAAACTCTAGAGATGGTTGACCATTCTCTGTAAACTCTAGAGATGGTTGACCATTCTCTGTAAACTCTAGAGATGGTTGACTGTTCTCTGTAAATCCTAGAGCTAACTGATTGTTCTCTGTAAACTCTAGAGATGGTTGACTGTTCTCTGTAAACTCTAGAGGAAGTTGACCGTTCTCTGTAAACTCTAGAGATGGTTGACCGTTCTCTGTAAACTCTAGAGATGGTTGACCGTTCTCTGTAAACTCTAGAGATGGTTGACCATTCTCTGTAAACTCTAGAGCTAGTTGACCGTTCTCTGTAAACTCTAGAGATGGTTGACCGTTCTCTGTAAACTCTAGAGATGGTTGACCGCTTTCTGTAAACTCTAGAGATGGTTGACCGTTCTCTGTAAACTCTAGAGATGGTTGACCATTCTCTGTAAACTTTAGAGATGGTTGACCGTTCTCTGTAAACTCTAGAGATGGTTGACCGTTCTCTGTAAACTCTAGAGATGGTTGACCGTTCTCTGTAAACTCTAGAGATGGTTGACCGTTCTCTGTATACTCTAGAGATAGTTGACCGCTCTCTGTAAACTCTAGAGATGGTTGACCGTTCTCTGTAAACTCTAGAGATGGTTGACCATTCTCTGTAAACTTTAGAGATGGTTGACCGTTCTCTGTAAACTCTAGAGATGGTTGACCGTTCTCTGTAAACTCTAGAGATGGTTGACCGTTCTCTGTAAACTCTAGAGATGGTTGACCGTTCTCTGTATACTCTAGAGATGGTTGACCATTCTCTGTAAACTCTAGAGATGGTTGACCATTCTCTGTAAACTCTAGAGATGGTTGACCATTCTCTGTAAACTCTAGAGATGGTTGACTGTTCTCTGTAAATCCTAGAGCTAACTGATTGTTCTCTGTAAACTCTAGAGATGGTTGACTGTTCTCTGTAAACTCTAGAGGAAGTTGACCGTTCTCTGTAAACTCTAGAGATGGTTGACCGTTCTCTGTAAACTCTAGAGATGGTTGACCGTTCTCTGTAAACTCTAGAGATGGTTGACCATTCTCTGTAAACTCTAGAGCTAGTTGACCGTTCTCTGTAAACTCTAGAGATGGTTGACCGTTCTCTGTAAACTCTAGAGATGGTTGACCGCTTTCTGTAAACTCTAGAGATGGTTGACCGTTCTCTGTAAACTCTAGAGATGGTTGACCATTCTCTGTAAACTTTAGAGATGGTTGACCGTTCTCTGTAAACTCTAGAGATGGTTGACCGTTCTCTGTAAACTCTAGAGATGGTTGACCGTTCTCTGTAAACTCTAGAGATAGTTGACCGCTCTCTGTAAACTCTAGAGATGGTTGACCGTTCTCTGTAAACTCTAGAGATGGTTGACTGTTCTCTGTAAACTCTAGAGATAGTTGACCACTCTCCGTAAACTCTAGAGATAGTTGACCGTTCTCTGTAAACTCTAGAGATGGTTGACCATTCTCTGTAAACTGTAGAGATGGTTGACCGTTCTCTGTAAACTCTAGAGATGGTTGACCGTTTTCTGTAAACTCTGGAGATGGTTGACCGTTCTCTGTAAAATCTGGAGATGATTGACCATTCTCTGTAAATCCTAGAGCTAGTTGACCATTCTCTGTAAACTCTAGAGATGGTTGACCATTCTCTGTAAACTCTAGAGATGGTTGACCATTCTCTGTAAACTCTAGAGATGGTTGACTGTTCTCTGTAAATCCTAGAGCTAACTGATTGTTCTCTGTAAACTCTAGAGATGGTTGACTGTTCTCTGTAAACTCTAGAGGAAGTTGACCGTTCTCTGTAAACTCTAGAGATGGTTGACCGTTCTCTGTAAACTCTAGAGATGGTTGACCGTTCTCTGTAAACTCTAGAGATGGTTGACCATTCTCTGTAAACTCTAGAGCTAGTTGACCGTTCTCTGTAAACTCTAGAGATGGTTGACCGTTCTCTGTAAACTCTAGAGATAGTTGACCATTCTCTGTAAACTCTAGAGATGGTTGACCATTCTCTGTAAACTCTAGAGATGGTGGACCATTCTCTGTAAATCCTAGAGCTAGTTGACCGTTCTCTGTAAACTCTAGAGATGGTTGACCGTTCTCTGTAAACTCTAGAGATGGTTGACCATTCTCTGTAAACTCTAGAGATGGTTGACCGTTCTCTGTAAACTCTAGAGATGGTTGACCGTTCTCTGTAAACTCTAGAGCTGGTTGACCGTTCTCTGTAAACTCTAGAGATAGTTGACCGCTCTCTGTAAACTCTAGAGATGGTTGACTGTTCTCTGTAAATCCTAGAGCTAATTGATTGTTCTCTGTAAACTCTAGAGATGGTTGACCGTTCTCTGTAAACTCTAGAGATGGTTGACCATTCTCTGTAAACTCTAGAGCTAGTTGACCGTTCTCTGTAAACTCTAGAGATGGTTGACCGTTCTCTGTAAACTCTAGAGATAGTTGACCGCTCTCTGTAAACTCTAGAGATGGTTGACCGTTCTCTGTAAACTCTAGAGCTGGTTGACCGTTCTCTGTAAACTCTAGAGATGGTTGACCATTCTCTGTAAACTCTAAAGATGGTTGACCATTCTCTGTAAATCCTAGAGCTAGTTGACCGTTCTCTGTAAACTCTAGAGCTGGTTGACCGTTCTCTGTAAACTCTAGAGATAGTTGACCGCTCTCTGTAAACTCTAGAGATGGTTGACCGTTCTCTGTAAACTCTAGAGCTGGTTGACCGTTCTCTGTAAACTCTAGAGATGGTTGACCATTCTCTGTAAACTCTAAAGATGGTTGACCATTCTCTGTAAATCCTAGAGCTAGTTGACCGTTCTCTGTAAACTCTAGAGATGGTTGACCATTCTCTGTAAACTCTAGAGATGGATGACCGTTCTCTGTAAACTCTAGAGATGGTTGACCGTTCTCTGTAAACTCTAGAGATGGTTGACCGTTCTCTGTAAACTCTAGAGATGGTTGACCGTTCTCTGTAAACTCTAGAGATGGTTGACCGTTCTCTGTAAACTCTAGAGATAGTTGACCACTCTCTGTAAACTCTAGAGATGGTTGACCGTTCTCTGTAAACTCTAGAGATGGTTGACTGTTCTCTGTAAATCCTAGAGCTAATTGATTGTTCTCTGTAAACTCTAGAGATGGTTGACCGTTCTCTGTAAACTCTAGAGATGGTTGACCATTCTCTTTAAACTCTAGAGCTAGTTGACCGTTCTCTGTAAACTCTAGAGATGGTTGACCGTTCTCTGTAAACTCTAGAGATAGTTGACCGCTCTCTGTAAACTCTAGAGATGGTTGACCGTTCTCTGTAAACTCTAGAGATGGTTGACCGTTCTCTGTAAACTCTAGAGATGGTTGACCATTCTCTGTAAACTCTAGAGCTAGTTGACCGTTCTCTGTAAACTCTAGAGATGGTTGACCGTTCTCTGTAAACTCTAGAGATGGTTGACCATTCTCTGTAAACTCTAGAGATGGTTGACCGTTCTCTGTAAACTCTAGAGCTGGTTGACCGTTCTCTGTAAACTCTAGAGATGGTTGACCATTCTCTGTAAACTCTAAAGATGGTTGACCATTCTCTGTAAATCCTAGAGCTAGTTGACCGTTCTCTGTAAACTCTAGAGATGGTTGACCATTCTCTGTAAACTCTAGAGATGGATGACCGTTCTCTGTAAACTCTAGAGATGGTTGACCGTTCTCTGTAAACTCTAGAGATGGTTGACCGTTCTCTGTAAACTCTGGAGATGGTTGACCGTTCTCTGTAAAATCTGGAGATGATTGACCATTCTCTGTAAATCCTAGAGCTAGTTGACCATTCTCTGTAAACTCTAGAGATGGTTGACCATTCTCTGTAAACTCTAGAGATGGTTGACCATTCTCTGTAAACTCTAGAGATGGTTGACTGTTCTCTGTAAATCCTAGAGCTAACTGATTGTTCTCTGTAAACTCTAGAGATGGTTGACCATTCTCTGTAAACTCTAGAGCTAGTTGACCGTTCTCTGTAAACTCTAGAGATGGTTGACCGTTCTCTGTAAACTCTAGAGATGGTTGACCGTTCTCTGTAAACTCTAGAGATGGTTGACCATTCTCTGTAAACTCTAGAGCTAGTTGACCGTTCTCTGTAAACTCTAGAGATGGTTGACCGTTCTCTGTAAACTCTAGAGATAGTTGACCATTCTCTGTAAACTCTAGAGATGGTGGACCATTCTCTGTAAATCCTAGAGCTAGTTGACCGTTCTCTGTAAACTCTAGAGATGGTTGACCGTTCTCTGTAAACTCTAGAGATGGTTGACCGTTCTCTGTAAACTCTAGAGATGGTTGACCATTCTCTGTAAACTCTAGAGCTAGTTGACCGTTCTCTGTAAACTCTAGAGATGGTTGACCGTTCTCTGTAAACTCTAGAGCTGGTTGACCATTCTCTGTAAACTCTAGAGATGGTTGACCGTTCTCTGTAAACTCTAGAGATGGTTGACCGCTTTCTGTAAGCTCTAGAGATGGTTGACCGTTCTCTGTAAACTCTAGAGATAGTTGACCATTCTCTGTAAACTTTAGAGATGGTTGACCGTTCTCTGTAAACTCTAGAGATGGTTGACCGTTCTCTGTAAACTCTAGAGATGGTTGACCGTTCTCTGTAAACTCTAGAGATGGTTGACCGTTCTCTGTAAACTCTAGAGATAGTTGACCGCTCTCTGTAAACTCTAGAGATGGTTGACCGTTCTCTGTAAACTCTAGAGATAGTTGACCCCTCTCTGTAAACTCTAGAGATGGTTGACCGTTCTCTGTAAACTCTAGAGCTAGTTGACTGTTCTCTGTAAACTCTAGAGATGGTTGACCGTTCTCTGTAAACTCTAGAGATAGTTGACCGCTCTCTGTAAACTCTAGAGATGGTTGACCGTTCTCTGTAAACTCTAGAGCTGGTTGACCGTTCTCTGTAAACTCTAGAGATGGTTGACCATTCTCTGTAAACTCTAAAGATGGTTGACCATTCTCTGTAAATCCTAGAGCTAGTTGACTGCGTTCTCTGTAAACTCTAGAGATGGTTGACCATTCTCTGTAAACTCTAGAGATGGTTGACCGTTCTCTGTAAACTCTAGAGATGGTTGACCGTTCTCTGTAAACTCTAGAGATGGTTGACCGTTCTCTGTAAACTCTAGAGATGGTTGACCGTTCTCTGTAAACTCTAGAGATAGTTGACCGCTCTCTGTAAACTCTAGAGATGGTTGACCGTTCTCTGTAAACTCTAGAGATGGTTGACTGTTCTCTGTAAATCCTAGAGCTAATTGATTGTTCTCTGTAAACTCTAGAGATGGTTGACCGTTCTCTGTAAACTCTAGAGATGGTTGACCATTCTCTGTAAACTCTAGAGCTAGTTGACCGTTCTCTGTAAACTCTAGAGATGGTTGACCGTTCTCTGTAAACTCTAGAGATAGTTGACCGCTCTCTGTAAACTCTAGAGATGGTTGACCGTTCTCTGTAAACTCTAGAGCTGGTTGACCGTTCTCTGTAAACTCTAGAGATGGTTGACCATTCTCTGTAAACTCTAAAGATGGTTGACCATTCTCTGTAAATCCTAGAGCTAGTTGACCGTTCTCTGTAAACTCTAGAGCTGGTTGACCGTTCTCTGTAAACTCTAGAGATAGTTGACCGCTCTCTGTAAACTCTAGAGATGGTTGACCGTTCTCTGTAAACTCTAGAGCTGGTTGACCGTTCTCTGTAAACTCTAGAGATGGTTGACCATTCTCTGTAAACTCTAAAGATGGTTGACCATTCTCTGTAAATCCTAGAGCTAGTTGACCGTTCTCTGTAAACTCTAGAGATGGTTGACCATTCTCTGTAAACTCTAGAGATGGATGACCGTTCTCTGTAAACTCTAGAGATGGTTGACCGTTCTCTGTAAACTCTAGAGATGGTTGACCGTTCTCTGTAAACTCTAGAGATGGTTGACCGTTCTCTGTAAACTCTAGAGATGGTTGACCGTTCTCTGTAAACTCTAGAGATAGTTGACCACTCTCTGTAAACTCTAGAGATGGTTGACCGTTCTCTGTAAACTCTAGAGATGGTTGACTGTTCTCTGTAAATCCTAGAGCTAATTGACCGCTCTCTGTAAACTCTAGAGATGGTTGACCGTTCTCTGTAAACTCTAGAGATAGTTGACCGCTCTCTGTAAACTCTAGAGATGGTTGACCGTTCTCTGTAAACTCTAGAGATAGTTGACCCCTCTCTGTAAACTCTAGAGATGGTTGACCGTTCTCTGTAAACTCTAGAGCTAGTTGACTGTTCTCTGTAAACTCTAGAGATGGTTGACCGTTCTCTGTAAACTCTAGAGATAGTTGACCGCTCTCTGTAAACTCTAGAGATGGTTGACCGTTCTCTGTAAACTCTAGAGCTGGTTGACCGTTCTCTGTAAACTCTAGAGATGGTTGACCATTCTCTGTAAACTCTAAAGATGGTTGACCATTCTCTGTAAATCCTAGAGCTAGTTGACCGTTCTCTGTAAACTCTAGAGATGGTTGACCATTCTCTGTAAACTCTAGAGATGGTTGACCGTTCTCTGTAAACTCTAGAGATGGTTGACCGTTCTCTGTAAACTCTAGAGATGGTTGACCGTTCTCTGTAAACTCTAGAGATGGTTGACCGTTCTCTGTAAACTCTAGAGATAGTTGACCGCTCTCTGTAAACTCTAGAGATGGTTGACCGTTCTCTGTAAACTCTAGAGATGGTTGACTGTTCTCTGTAAATCCTAGAGCTAATTGATTGTTCTCTGTAAACTCTAGAGATGGTTGACCGTTCTCTGTAAACTCTAGAGATGGTTGACCATTCTCTGTGAACTCTAGAGCTAGTTGACCGTTCTCTGTAAACTCTAGAGATGGTTGACCGTTCTCTGTAAACTCTAGAGATAGTTGACCATTCTCTGTAAACTCTAGAGATGGTTGACCATTCTCTGTAAACTCTAGAGATGGTGGACCATTCTCTGTAAATCCTAGAGCTAGTTGACCGTTCTCTGTAAACTCTAGAGATGGTTGACCGTTCTCTGTAAACTCTAGAGATGGTTGACCGTTCTCTGTAAACTCTAGAGATGGTTGACCATTCTCTGTAAACTCTAGAGCTAGTTGACCGTTCTCTGTAAACTCTAGAGATGGTTGACCGTTCTCTGTAAACTCTAGAGCTGGTTGACCATTCTCTGTAAACTCTAGAGATGGTTGACCGTTCTCTGTAAACTCTAGAGATGGTTGACCGCTTTCTGTAAACTCTAGAGATAGTTGACCGTTCTCTGTAAACTCTAGAGATAGTTGACCATTCTCTGTAAACTTTAGAGATGGTTGACCGTTCTCTGTAAACTCTAGAGATGGTTGACCGTTCTCTGTAAACTCTAGAGATGGTTGACCGTTCTCTGTAAACTCTAGAGATGGTTGACCGTTCTCTGTAAACCCTAGAGATAGTTGACCGCTCTCTGTAAACTCTAGAGATGGTTGACCGTTCTCTGTAAACTCTAGAGATAGTTGACCGCTCTCTGTAAACTCTAGAGATGGTTGACCGTTCTCTGTAAACTCTAGAGATAGTTGACCCCTCTCTGTAAACTCTAGAGATGGTTGACCGTTCTCTGTAAACTCTAGAGCTAGTTGACCGTTCTCTGTAAACTCTAGAGATGGTTGACCGTTCTCTGTAAACTCTAGAGATAGTTGACCGCTCTCTGTAAACTCTAGAGATGGTTGACCGTTCTCTGTAAACTCTAGAGATGGTTGACCGTTCTCTGTAAACTCTAGAGATGGTTGACCGTTCTCTGTAAACTCTAGAGATGGCTGACCGTTCTCTGTAAACTCTAGAGATGGCTGACCGTTCTCTGTAAACTCTAGAGATGGTTGACCTTTTTTTTTGTAAACTCTAGAGATGGCTGACCGTTCTCTGTAAACTCTAGAGATGGCTGACCGTTCTCTGTAAACTCTAGAGATGGTTGACCGTTCTCTGTAAACTCTAGAGATGGTTGACCGTTCTCTGTAAACTCTAGAGATAGTTGACCGCTCTCTGTAAACTCTAGAGATGGTTGACCGTTCTCTGTAAACTCTAGAGATGGTTGACTGTTCTCTGTAAATCCTAGAGCTAATTGATTGTTCTCTGTAAACTCTAGAGATGGTTGACCGTTCTCTGTAAACTCTAGAGATGGTTGACCATTCTCTTTAAACTCTAGAGCTAGTTGACCGTTCTCTGTAAACTCTAGAGATGGTTGACCGTTCTCTGTAAACTCTAGAGATAGTTGACCGCTCTCTGTGAACTCTAGAGATGGTTGACCGTTCTCTGTAAACTCTAGAGATGGTTGACCGTTCTCTGTAAACTCTAGAGATAGTTGACCGCTCTCTGTAACTCTAGAGATGGTTGACTGTTCTCTGTAAATCCTAGAGCTAATTGATTGTTCTCTGTAAACTCTAGAGATGGTTGACCGTTCTCTGTAAACTCTAGAGATGGTTGACCGTTCTCTGTAAACTCTAGAGATGGTTGACCATTCTCTGTAAACTCTAGAGCTAGTTGACCGTTCTCTGTAAACTCTAGAGATGGTTGACCGTTCTCTGTAAACTCTAGAGATAGTTGACCGCTCTCTGTAAACTCTAGAGATGGTTGACCGTTCTCTGTAAACTCTAGAGCTGGTTGACCGTTCTCTGTAAACTCTAGAGATGGTTGACCATTCTCTGTAAACTCTAAAGATGGTTGACCATTCTCTGTAAATCCTAGAGCTAGTTGACCGTTCTCTGTAAACTCTAGAGATGGTTGACCATTCTCTGTAAACTCTAGAGATGGTTGACCGTTCTCTGTAAACTCTAGAGATGGATGACCGTTCTCTGTAAACTCTAGAGATGGTTGACCGTTCTCTGTAAACTCTAGAGATGGTTGACCGTTCTCTGTAAACTCTGGAGATGGTTGACCGTTCTCTGTAAAATCTGGAGATGATTGACCATTCTCTGTAAATCCTAGAGCTAGTTGACCATTCTCTGTAAACTCTAGAGATGGTTGACCATTCTCTGTAAACTCTAGAGATGGTTGACCATTCTCTGTAAACTCTAGAGATGGTTGACTGTTCTCTGTAAATCCTAGAGCTAACTGATTGTTCTCTGTAAACTCTAGAGATGGTTGACTGTTCTCTGTAAACTCTAGAGCTAGTTGACCGTTCTCTGTAAACTCTAGAGATGGTTGACCGTTCTCTGTAAACTCTAGAGATGGTTGACCATTCTCTGTAAACTCTAGAGCTAGTTGACCGTTCTCTGTAAACTCTAGAGATGGTTGACCGTTCTCTGTAAACTCTAGAGATAGTTGACCATTCTCTGTAAACTCTAGAGATGGTTGACCGTTCTCTGTAAACTCTAGAGATGGTTGACCATTCTCTGTAAACTCTAGAGCTAGTTGACCGTTCTCTGTAAACTCTAGAGATGGTTGACCGTTCTCTGTAAACTCTAGAGATAGTTGACCATTCTCTGTAAACTCTAGAGATGGTTGACCATTCTCTGTAAACTCTAGAGATGGTGGACCATTCTCTGTAAATCCTAGAGCTAGTTGACCGTTCTCTGTAAACTCTAGAGATGGTTGACCGTTCTCTGTAAACTCTAGAGATGGTTGACCGTTCTCTGTAAACTCTAGAGATGGTTGACCATTCTCTGTAAACTCTAGAGCTAGTTGACCGTTCTCTGTAAACTCTAGAGATGGTTGACCGTTCTCTGTAAACTCTAGAGCTGGTTGACCATTCTCTGTAAACTCTAGAGATGGTTGACCGTTCTCTGTAAACTCTAGAGATGGTTGACCGCTTTCTGTAAACTCTAGAGATGGTTGACCGTTCTCTGTAAACTCTAGAGATAGTTGACCATTCTCTGTAAACTTTAGAGATGGTTGACCGTTCTCTGTAAACTCTAGAGATGGTTGACCGTTCTCTGTAAACTCTAGAGATGGTTGACCGTTCTCTGTAAACTCTAGAGATGGTTGACCGTTCTCTGTAAACCCTAGAGATAGTTGACCGCTCTCTGTAAACTCTAGAGATGGTTGACCGTTCTCTGTAAACTCTAGAGATAGTTGACCGCTCTCTGTAAACTCTAGAGATGGTTGACCGTTCTCTGTAAACTCTAGAGATAGTTGACCCCTCTCTGTAAACTCTAGAGATGGTTGACCGTTCTCTGTAAACTCTAGAGCTAGTTGACTGTTCTCTGTAAACTCTAGAGATGGTTGACCGTTCTCTGTAAACTCTAGAGATAGTTGACCGCTCTCTGTAAACTCTAGAGATGGTTGACCATTCTCTGTAAACTCTAGAGCTGGTTGACCGTTCTCTGTAAACTCTAGAGATGGTTGACCATTCTCTGTAAACTCTAAAGATGGTTGACCATTCTCTGTAAATCCTAGAGCTAGTTGACCGTTCTCTGTAAACTCTAGAGATGGTTGACCATTCTCTGTAAACTCTAGAGATGGTTGACCGTTCTCTGTAAACTCTAGAGATGGTTGACCGTTCTCTGTAAACTCTAGAGATGGTTGACCGTTCTCTGTAAACTCTAGAGATGGTTGACCGTTCTCTGTAAACTCTAGAGATAGTTGACCGCTCTCTGTAAACTCTAGAGATGGTTGACCGTTCTCTGTAAACTCTAGAGATGGTTGACTGTTCTCTGTAAATCCTAGAGCTAATTGATTGTTCTCTGTAAACTCTAGAGATGGTTGACCGTTCTCTGTAAACTCTAGAGATGGTTGACTGTTCTCTGTAAACTCTAGAGCTAGTTGACCGTTCTCTGTAAACTCTAGAGATGGTTGACCGTTCTCTGTAAACTCTAGAGATAGTTGACCATTCTCTGTAAACTCTAGAGATGGTTGACCATTCTCTGTAAACTCTAGAGATGGTGGACCATTCTCTGTAAATCCTAGAGCTAGTTGACCGTTCTCTGTAAACTCTAGAGATGGTTGACCGTTCTCTGTAAACTCTAGAGATGGTTGACCGTTCTCTGTAAACTCTAGAGATGGTTGACCATTCTCTGTAAACTCTAGAGCTAGTTGACCGTTCTCTGTAAACTCTAGAGATGGTTGACCGTTCTCTGTAAACTCTAGAGCTGGTTGACCATTCTCTGTAAACTCTAGAGATGGTTGACCGTTCTCTGTAAACTCTAGAGATGGTTGACCGCTTTCTGTAAACTCTAGAGATAGTTGACCGTTCTCTGTAAACTCTAGAGATAGTTGACCATTCTCTGTAAACTTTAGAGATGGTTGACCGTTCTCTGTAAACTCTAGAGATGGTTGACCGTTCTCTGTAAACTCTAGAGATGGTTGACCGTTCTCTGTAAACTCTAGAGATGGTTGACCGTTCTCTGTAAACCCTAGAGATAGTTGACCGCTCTCTGTAAACTCTAGAGATGGTTGACCGTTCTCTGTAAACTCTAGAGATAGTTGACCGCTCTCTGTAAACTCTAGAGATGGTTGACCGTTCTCTGTAAACTCTAGAGATAGTTGACCCCTCTCTGTAAACTCTAGAGATGGTTGACCGTTCTCTGTAAACTCTAGAGCTAGTTGACCGTTCTCTGTAAACTCTAGAGATGGTTGACCGTTCTCTGTAAACTCTAGAGATAGTTGACCGCTCTCTGTAAACTCTAGAGATGGTTGACCGTTCTCTGTAAACTCTAGAGCTGGTTGACCGTTCTCTGTAAACTCTAGAGATGGTTGACCATTCTCTGTAAACTCTAAAGATGGTTGACCATTCTCTGTAAATCCTAGAGCTAGTTGACCGTTCTCTGTAAACTCTAGAGATGGTTGACCATTCTCTGTAAACTCTAGAGATGGTTGACCGTTCTCTGTAAACTCTAGAGATGGTTGACCGTTCTCTGTAAACTCTAGAGATGGTTGACCGTTCTCTGTAAACTCTAGAGATGGTTGACCGTTCTCCGTAAACTCTAGAGATAGTTGACCGCTCTCTGTAAACTCTAGAGATGGTTGACCGTTCTCTGTAAACTCTAGAGATGGTTGACTGTTCTCTGTAAATCCTAGAGCTAATTGATTGTTCTCTGTAAACTCTAGAGATGGTTGACCGTTCTCTGTAAACTCTAGAGATGGTTGACCATTCTCTTTAAACTCTAGAGCTAGTTGACCGTTCTCTGTAAACTCTAGAGATGGTTGACCGTTCTCTGTAAACTCTAGAGATAGTTGACCGCTCTCTGTGAACTCTAGAGATGGTTGACCGTTCTCTGTAAACTCTAGAGATGGTTGACCGTTCTCTGTAAACTCTAGAGATAGTTGACCGCTCTCTGTAACTCTAGAGATGGTTGACTGTTCTCTGTAAATCCTAGAGCTAATTGATTGTTCTCTGTAAACTCTAGAGATGGTTGACCGTTCTCTGTAAACTCTAGAGATGGTTGACCGTTCTCTGTAAACTCTAGAGATGGTTGACCATTCTCTGTAAACTCTAGAGCTAGTTGACCGTTCTCTGTAAACTCTAGAGATGGTTGACCGTTCTCTGTAAACTCTAGAGATAGTTGACCGCTCTCTGTAAACTCTAGAGATGGTTGACCGTTCTCTGTAAACTCTAGAGCTGGTTGACCGTTCTCTGTAAACTCTAGAGATGGTTGACCATTCTCTGTAAACTCTAAAGATGGTTGACCATTCTCTGTAAATCCTAGAGCTAGTTGACCGTTCTCTGTAAACTCTAGAGATGGTTGACCATTCTCTGTAAACTCTAGAGATGGATGACCGTTCTCTGTAAACTCTAGAGATGGTTGACCGTTCTCTGTAAACTCTAGAGATGGTTGACCGCTTTCTGTAAACTCTAGAGATGGTTGACCGTTCTCTGTAAACTCTAGAGATGGTTGACCATTCTCTGTAAACTTTAGAGATGGTTGACCGTTCTC
This sequence comes from Cheilinus undulatus, assembly GCF_018320785.1. Taxonomy (NCBI): domain Eukaryota; kingdom Metazoa; phylum Chordata; class Actinopteri; order Labriformes; family Labridae; genus Cheilinus; species Cheilinus undulatus. Next base: position 2,011,060 of record NC_054879.1, on the reverse strand, counting down.
TGTAAACTCTAGAGATGGTTGACCGTTCTCTGTAAACTCTAGAGATGGTTGACCGTTCTCTGTAAACTCTAGAGATAGTTGACCGCTCTCTGTAAACTCTAGAGATGGTTGACCGTTCTCTGTAAACTCTAGAGGTGGTTGACTGTTCTCTGTAAATCCTAGAGCTAATTGACCATTCTCTGTAAACTCTAGAGATGGATGACTGTTCTCTGTAAACTCTAGAGATAGTTGACCGTTCTCTGTAAACTCTAGAGATGGTTGACCGCTTTCTGTAACCTCTAGAGATGGTTGACCGTTCTCTGTAAACTCTAGAGATGGTTGACCATTCTCTGTAAACTTTAGAGATGGTTGACCGTTCTCTGTAAACTCTAGAGATAGTTGACCGCTCTCTGTAAACTCTAGAGATGGTTGACCGTTCTCTGTAAACTCTAGAGATAGTTGACCCCTCTCTGTAAACTCTAGAGATAGTTGACCGCTCTCTGTAAACTCTAGAGATGGTTGACCGTTCTCTGTAAACTCTAGAGATAGTTGAACCCTCTCTGTAAACTCTAGAGATAGTTGACCGCTCTCTGTAAACTCTAGAGATGGTTGACCGTTCTCTGTAAACTCTAGAGCTGGTTGACCGTTCTCTGTAAACTCTAGAGATGGTTGACCATTCTCTTTAAACTCTAGAGCTAGTTGACCGTTCTCTGTAAACTCTAGAGATGGTTGACCGTTCTCTGTAAACTCTAGAGATAGTTGACCGCTCTCTGTAAACTCTAGAGATGGTTGACCGTTCTCTGTAAACTCTAGAGCTGGTTGACCGTTCTCTGTAAACTCTAGAGATGGTTGACCATTCTCTGTAAACTCTAGAGATGGTGGACCATTCTCTGTAAATCCTAAAGCTAGTTGACCGTTCTCTGTAAACTCTAGAGATGGTTGACCATTCTCTGTAAACTCTAGAGATGGATGACCGTTCTCTGTAAACTCTAGAGATAGTTGACCGTTCTCTGTAAACTCTAGAGATGGTTGACCGTTCTCTGTAAACTCTAGAGATGGTTGACCGTTCTCTGTAAACTCTAGAGATGGTTGACCGTTCTCTGTAAACTCTAGAGATGGTTGACCGTTCTTTGTAATCTCTAGAGTTCCAGAGTCTAATTCCAATGTTTCTCTCTCTCTGTTTTCCAGGTCTCTGCAGCAGAGCTCGAGCGCCTCATGATCCGTCTGCCGTCCATGTTTCGTCAGGAGCTGAGCGGCGTCGGAGCGACTCTGGAGAAACGGTGGAAGTTTTGTGGATTTGACCGCCTGGGTTCTGCGTGACGAAGGCCGAACACACACACACTCTAAGGACGTGATTGGACGATGTGTGTGTGTGTTTGTTGGGTTTTTGCAGGATGATGGCGCAGGCTGAAGCTGACACTGGAAACTACAACGTAGTCGTCTCCTGATGCTGAGATGGAATAACGGTTGGATCTGATGGATTTTCTTCACAGTTAAGGCCAATGGACAGTCATTCTTCCTCTTCTCTTTCTTACTTTTGGACAGATCCTGGACCTTGGTTGTCTTTATGTTGGTTCGCCTGGTTGAAGAAACCAAATCTGGTTCAAAAGAGGTCTGTTTTTTTAGCAAGCTGCTGAGCTAAACGCCTTTAATTGATCACAGCAGGGACTGGAGAAGAGGAGGAGGATCAATCATTCATCTTTATTTATTGAATTAAACCGCTGATAATTGAAGATTCCAGACTGTTCCTGTTTAAATCTGGTAACTGCAAAGATAAATACATATATCCTGACTATATCAGAGTTTATTACTGTTTCTATGTCTGAGGAACGACGGGGGAACGATGGGTGATGCAGTAGATCTGGAGGAGATGATTATAAAAAAGATAAAGACCACGGATAAAGAGGCTTAAAGATGTTTCTGATTTCTGTTATTGTTGCAAACAGTTTTATGATTTCTTTTAAAGATGACACGATGTAAGAGTACTGAGGATGAAGACATGATTTTTTATCCTAAAGTTGGTTTTTCTTATTTAAATAAAGTTGTTGTAAGGATCTGCTGTCTTTGACTCTTATATTCACTCATTAATAAGTTTTAATACCTTTAACCCAGCTTAAGTTTATTTTAGGTTGATAATGATGATATTCTTTGTTCATCTAATAACTTCCCTTTCTTTTAAAACATTATTTTTTTCTAATTCATGCAGATTTCAGGACTGATGGTACCCTGCCCTGGCAATCACCTTCCTTTGACTAATGGTAAAACAAAATTGGTTTTAAAAGTAGAGCAAAGAGCCACGGACAAATATTTGATTGTTTTTAAAGATGTTTCTGTTTTTCAGAGTCTTGAAGAATCGATCGTTTGATGAGGATGTCACGTCACAACAGAAGTGATTTCTGCAACATACCAAAGTTTTGGGCTGTTCATGGCTCTAAAAACTGTTCGAATTCCAACAAAGAAACAATCTTGAGCTACTTCTGAGTCCTGAAAGTAGCGCCACATTCAGGACTCAGACATATAAAAATTAAAGACAAATGTCATGAATGAAAGCATCAGTCTGAAGTCTGGACAGTGTCATGGATGGAGTTTTTCCACCCAGCAGTCTGGTTCCAATCTGATTATTAATGATTGTTAATAAGTAATAATAATAATAATTTTATTCATAGAGTGCTTTCAAAGTGCTCTACATAGAATTAAGACAATGAAAATAAAACACTTGACCAAAAAAAAACATTTAAAAAGTAGAAGCACAGGAAAACACACTAGAAGTATAAAATTAATCATGATTAATTGGAGCGTAGAGATGTGATTAACTTGATTAAGATTTTTTATCGATTGGCAGCCTTAGGTATTAGTATATTAGTGTGTCCTTTAAAAGCATGTTCATGAGAAAATGAGGGAGAAAAGCTGTTAAAGATGCTTAGCTAGAGTCTGTCTCCGTCCTAGACTACTCGAGACTCTGGTCTCCATCCTAGACTCCTCTAGACTCCTCTAAGACTAGTCTTAGACACCTCTAGACTTGGGCCTTCATCCTAGACTCCTCTAGACTCTGGTCTCAGTCCTAGACTCCTCTAGACTCTGGTCTCAGTCTTGGACTCCTCTAGACTCAGGTCTTCGTCCTAGACTTCTCTTGACTCTGGTCTCAGTCTTAGACTCCTCTAGACTCGGGTCTTCACCCTAGACTCCTCTGGACTCTGGTCTAAGTCTTAGACTCCTCTAGACTCTGGTCTCAGTCCTAGACTCCTCTAGACTCTGGTCTTAGTCCTAGACTCCTCTAGATGCTGGTCTCAGTCCTAGACTCCTCTAGATTGGTCTCAGTCCTAGACTCCTCTGGACTGGTCTCAGTCCTAGACTCCTCTAGACTGGTCTCAGTCCAAGACTTATCTAGACTCTGGTCTCAGTCCGAGACTTATCTAGACTCTGGTCTCAGTCCGAGACTTATCTAGACTCTGGTCTCAGTCCTAGACTTATCTAGACTCTGGTCTCAGTCCTAGAGTAGACCCTGTAGACCAGTAGACCCTGGTCTCCCTTCATCAGTCTAGACCTGTAGTAGGAGGGTTGCAGGACTAAGTCATCAGTGATCTGGATCACCTCTTCTCCAGGTAGACCAGATAACCTGATAAAAGTTGAACATATAGAGCAGGGGGATGCCAGATCAGCAACACTGCCAAATATAAACAACAGCAATAGATGTGAGTTAATAACTGCTCATAAAGAAAAATATTCATAAACAAATCCTGCGTGCTTGTTGACAAAGTCGTTCAGACTTAAATCGCTGTTTTTGTAAAGTGTCGGGGTCAAAGATGATGCATGAAGACATTTTCTGATGCTAACTCTTGATTTAATAATCCTAAGATGTAGTAGAGGTAGTGTGGTATTTTAAAGAACTTAAATCCTGTTTTAAGAACATACCAGAAAGACCTGAAGTATAACCATCAACAAGACGGGTACCGGAGGTGGTCAGAGAGGCAGAGCGGACACATGTTATGACATTCCATTGTCTTGCTCGTTGTAAGAGTCAGCACTGATTTATTTGTGAGTAAAATTATGTCAAGAGTTGATGTGAGCAAGAGCCCTGGTGTTACTCAGATAAACGTGAAGTATATCCCACATCATGGAGACGTGAATCTGCCTGCCCTGTTACTTCTACCCAGCAAAGCCTGCTGTTACTCCAAACAGAAACCAGAGCTCTTCTCCTGCTGAAATCCTGAGTCCTGAGCAGAGATTATTCTCAGAGTGACAGACAGAGAGAGAACGGTGAATCTTTGTGGACCAAGCTCTCAGGATGATGTAAAATCAGCTCACATGAGAGAACTGCTTCTGATGTAACCCAGAGAAACACGTCATAATAATGGAGAGCTGTGTGTGTGTGGGTGTGTGTGATATCTACATGAAAATCTAGGACAGAGGCTCAGACACTGAGAGCTAAACCTACAGACTGAACTCAGAGACATTTTTCTTTCTGTGCTCATTAAACTCTCTCACAGAGGACTCACTGACTCTGGTCTTCATGCAGAGGAATTCACCGTCCTGTTTTATGAGCGTGCGTCTCCTCAGACCCTCCCAGCCCTGACGGCCTCATAATGTGCTGCGGCTGAATGTGGAGAGAGTGCTAGAGATGGCCCAGTAGATAGAGTTAATGGAAAAACCAACGAGGGTGTGGATGGAAAAACTGAGGCCAAGTTTGAACTTGATGAAAAAATGTGAGTTTATCCTGAAGGTTCTCCTGAGGAGGAATCGAATCGAAGACCAGGAAAATAACCTTGCATTCAGTTACACCCAAATGAAAACAGCATTTATTAGACTAATGTTCAGAAAATGACCAGGAAACTGTTGACAATGGGCTCTATTAATTTAAGACAGGATCACAGCAGCAGTGGGTGGAAGACAGGAAGTAGGTGAATGTAGCTCACAGCAGAGCTAGCACCACTGCCATCGTCCTGGCAGGTTAACACATGTGCACACATTCCAGTGCTAAATGTCATTACTGCTTCAGTAATACATGAGTACACTCATATATAATTATATTTACTCATATATACCCATATATATACACATATATACTCATTGACTCATATATACTCATATATACACATATGTACCCATATATACTCCTATATACTCTATGTACTCATGTTTACATATATAGATATATTCATATTTAGATGAGGAAGAGAGAGAAGCTAAGGTTTACTATGGAGATTTATCCATCAGCAGTGTGCCTGATCACATTATAGAGCTCCAGCCTTCTTCAGATGAGTGAAAAGTCGACTTAAACTTGAATGAGCCCTGACTGTCATTCCTAGTGTCAGTATACCATCAGAATCCCCCTGACACCCCTGAATAACATCCCTCTAATACATCCCTGAATTACATTCCTGTATAACATCCCTGTAATACATCCCTGTATAACATCCATTTATTACATCTCTATATTACATCCATTTATTACATCTCTATATTACATCCATTTATTACATCTCTATATTACATCCATTTATTACATCCCTGTATCACATCCCTGTGTTACATCCATGTGTTACATCCATTTACTACATCCCTGTGTTACATCCTTGTGTTACATCCATTTATTACATCCCTGTATTACATCCCTGTATAACATCCCTGTATCACATCCCTGTGTTACATCCCTGTGTTACATCCCTGTATGACATCCCTGTATGACATTCCTGTATTACATCCCTGTGTTACATTCCTGTATTACATCCCTGTATGACATCCCTGTATGACATTCCTGTATTACATCCCTGTGTTACATTCCTGTATTACATCCCTGTGTTACATCCCTGTGTTACATCCCTGTGTTACATCCCTGTGCTACATCCCTGTGCTACATCCCTGTATTACATCCCTGTATGACATCCATGTATGACATTCCTGTATTACATCCCTGTGTTACATTCCTGTATTACATCCCTGTGTTACATCCCTGTGTTACATCCCTGTGTTACATCCCTGTGCTACATCCCTGTATTACATCCCTGTATGACATCCATGTATGACATTCCTGTATTACATCCCTGTGTTACATCCCTGTATGACATCCCTGTATTACATCCCTGTATGACATCCATGTATGACATTCCTGTATTACATCCCTGTGTTACATCCCTGTATGACATCCCTGTATGACATTCCTGTATTACATCCCTGTGTTACATCCCTGTGTTACATCCCTGTGCTACATCCCTGTGCTACATCCCTGTATTACATCCCTGTATGACATCCATGTATGACATTCCTGTATTACATCCCTGTGTTACATTCCTGTATTACATCCCTGTGTTACATCCCTGTGTTACATCCCTGTGTTACATCCCTGTGCTACATCCCTGTATTACATCCCTGTATGACATCCATGTATGACATTCCTGTATTACATCCCTGTGTTACATCCCTGTATGACATCCCTGTATTACATCCCTGTATGACATCCATGTATGACATTCCTGTATTACATCCCTGTGTTACATCCCTGTATGACATCCATGTATGACATTCCTGTATTACATCCCTGTGTTACATCCCTCTATGACATTCCTGTATTACATTCCTGTATTACATCCCCGTATGACATCCATGTATGACATTCCTGTGTTACATCCCTGTATGACATCCCTGTATGACATTCCTGTATTACATCCCTGTGTTACATTCCTGTATTACATCCCTGTGTTACATCCCTGTGTTACATCCCTGTGTTACATCCCTGTGCTACATCCCTGTATTACATCCCTGTATGACATCCATGTATGACATTCCTGTATTACATCCCTGTGTTACATCCCTGTATGACATCCCTGTATGACATCCCTGTATTACATCCCTGTGTTACATCCCTGTGTTACATCCCTGTGTTACATCCCTGTGTTACATCCCTGTCTGACATTCCTGTATTACATCCCTGTGTTACATCCCTGTCTGACATTCCTGTATTACATCCCTGTGTTACATCCCTGTCTGACATTCCTGTATTACATCCCTGTATGACATCCCTGTATGACATTCCTGTATTACATCCCTGTGTTACATTCCTGTATTACATCCCTGTGTTACATCCCTGTGTTACATCCCTGTGTTACATCCCTGTGCTACATCCCTGTGCTACATCCCTGTATTACATCCCTGTATGACATCCATGTATGACATTCCTGTATTACATCCCTGTGTTACATTCCTGTATTACATCCCTGTGTTACATCCCTGTGTTACATCCCTGTGTTACATCCCTGTGCTACATCCCTGTATTACATCCCTGTATGACATCCATGTATGACATTCCTGTATTACATCCCTGTGTTACATCCCTGTATGACATCCCTGTATTACATCCCTGTATGACATCCATGTATGACATTCCTGTATTACATCCCTGTGTTACATCCCTGTATGACATCCCTGTATGACATTCCTGTATTACATCCCTGTGTTACATCCCTGTGTTACATCCCTGTGCTACATCCCTGTGCTACATCCCTGTATTACATCCCTGTATGACATCCATGTATGACATTCCTGTATTACATCCCTGTGTTACATTCCTGTATTACATCCCTGTGTTACATCCCTGTGTTACATCCCTGTGTTACATCCCTGTGCTACATCCCTGTATTACATCCCTGTATGACATTCCTGTGTTACATCCCTGTATGACATCCCTGTATGACATCACTGTATTACATCCCTATGACATCCATGTACGACATTCCTGTATTACATCCTGTGTCTGTACAGTGTATGACATCCAGTATGATCTTCTTTATTTCTCCTCTGTTAACCTCCTGACATTCCTGTATTACAGGAGATAACATATTCCATTTGTTGGTGTTGTGTTTGCAGCCTGCTGTCTGTAGAGATGAGGCCAACGTGTCAGATTACTCTGCATTATTACATCTTACAGACAGCCGCCTCCATCCCTGTGCTGCCCAAACACTTCACATCCCTGCTGCTGTTTCCTCCAGGCGACACAGGAGGAAAACATTTTGGGACATCCTCTGCAGCTCGGAGCAGACATCCTCGTACATCCCGTGGAGGCCTGCTGCTGCAGTATTTATGTTACATCCACTGTGTTACATCCCTGTCTCTCTCTCTCTGTGGGCTCCATCTGTGTTGTGGTTCACTATAATGTTGCCTCCATGGAAAAACATCCAAGGGTAGGGTTAGGGTTCAAGGATGTGATTTGTCTCTTATGTTGTAAATGAAAATATTGATCAATAAAAGCAAAATTAAAGATTTAAACAAATGTGAGTATGAACTGTAAACCCCTCTGCTCCACATCCTGTCCTTATTTACACTGTCATTATTCTACTCTAACATGATTAACAGCTGATGGAAACATAATGGAATAAATGTCATAAATAATTAGCTCTTTAATATTTATTCCATTAGTCAATAACTCCTCGTCCTTTTCCACTCAGTGATCATGGTTTTATTGGTCTAATATGACATCTTCTCTTTAGCAGACTTTAACGACTGTCTTCATCATTCTGAGTCTGTAAGTGTTTTAATTCAGACAGATCTTCTTTATTTCTCCTCTTTAACCTCCTGACATAGTTTACAGGAGATAACATATTCATTTGTTGGTGTTGTGTTTGCAGCCTGCTGTCTGTAGAGATGAGGCCAACGTGTCAGATTACTCTGCATTATTAAATTACAGACAGCCGCCTCCCTCCCTGTGCTGCCCAAACACTTCACACGTCTGCTGCTGTTTCCTCCAGGCGACACAGGAGGAAAACATTTGGGGCAACTCTGCAGCTCGGAGCAGAAACTCACTCCATCACCAAGGTGGAGGCCTGCTGCTGCAGTATTTATGGGTCTAAGTCCACGGCAGCCCGTCCTCTCTCTCTCTGTGGGCTCCAAGTGTTCATGTCAACATTTAAACACGACAGCTGCTGCAGAACCACTGCCATCATCACACGGAGCAGGGAGGTTCATCTGAACCAGGAGGGAGACGGAAAACACTGGTGGAGCTAAATCAAGAGATTTTAGTCATTTAATCTTTAAAAAAGGTCACCGCTCTCTTTGGACACTCTTGAAACACTGATGACATGATCTAAGGGAAATACTGGACTACCAGAGACTGTCCAATCAGCTCGTCTCAGACTTCATGAGCTCCCCTGACTACATCTTTAATGTCTGTAAACATTAGCTCATAAACCAAGACCGCGGCAGAAAGAGCAGGGTTAAAATTGTTCCGAATGGAGATGATAACTGCCAAAAATAGAGGGATGGAGGGCAGGGATGAGGGATTGAGGTGATGGAGGTCAGGGATGTGGGATAGAGGTGATGGAGGTCGGGGATGTGGGATAGAGAGATTGAGATCAAGGATGTGGGATGGAGGGGTGGAGGTCAGGGATGTGGGATGGAGGGCAGGGATGTGGGATGGAGAGATGGAGGTCAGGAATGTGGAGATGGAGGGATGGAGGTCAGGGATGTGGGATGGAGAGATGAAGGTCAGGGATGTTGGAAGGAGGTATGGAGGTCAAGGATGTGGGGATGGAGGAACGGAGGTCAGGGATGTGGGATGAAGGTCAGGGATGTGGGATGAAGGTCAGGGATATGGGATGGAGGTCAGGGATGTGGGATGGAGGTCAAGAATGTGGGATGGAGGTCAGGGATGTGGGATGGAGAGATGATAGTCAGGGATGTTGGAAGGAGGTATGGAGGTCAAGGATGTGGGGATGGAGGAACTGAGGTCAGGGATGTGGGATGAAGGTCAGGGATGTGGGATGAAGGTCAGGGATATGGGATGGAGGTCAGGGATGTGGGATGGAGGTCAGGGATGTGGGATGAAGGTCAGGGATGTGGGATGAAGGTCAGGGATGTGGGATGGAGGTCAGGGATGTGGGATGGAGAGATGAAGGTCAGGGATATGGGATGGAGGTCAGGGATGTGGGATGTAGTAAACCCTGCATCAGTGATAAGAACTGTCATGTTTGAGCCTTCTGTTGTTGTTCTGTGTGAGAGCAGGTTTATAGAAACAGAAGAAGAGCTGTCAGCACTGCAGGACCATCCCTCTGACCGGCGGACACTCGGCTCAGTCTGATGGATAAACTCATGGAGGAGAATATTTACCCCCATACAGGAAAAATACATCAATAAATCACAAGCTTCATGTTGGTTTTTCCTCTTCAGAAAGCATTGAGAGCAGCAGAACTGACAGGATGAAATCACCCTGTACGTAGTTTTAGTTCTACACCCAATCTTTCGTCTCGGTCTGCTTTCCTAAAAGTTAAATCAACCGATATGCTGTCAGAGACGAGAGCTCTACCATCTACCTCTGCAAGGACAGCAGAGGAAGAAGAAGGACTGGTGTGCTTCATCTTTCACCTTTGAGCTCCAGGTTCATCTTTTTTAGAGGGGACCTTAATTTGAAGGAAATCCCTCAGAGCGGTCCTGAGACGTTTACAAGAAGGACCCGGATGGGTGAAAAGATCCCTGACGGTCACTGGCACAGAGCCCTCTGGTAGCCATGTTTGTCTCTGATGGAGCTGGGCGACGGTGGCGGTAATTAGCCGTGTGACTCTCTGTGTTCTTCTTGTCGACGGCCGTGTCCTGACGCTCCGTTATTCTCCGCTGCTGTCTCGTCTCTTCACTGCGTCTGCTGCTCATCATTAGAACTGTCACACTTTAATAATGCTGACAGCAGCCAGAGGACTGGAGGTAACAACGATGAACCATCCGACACATGTGACACTCGAGGGTTACACCCAGAGGGCAGCAGGCTTTTCTGAAGTCGTCTGTTTTTTTAGATCAAACATGAGAGTTTCTGTTGGTTCAAACACTGATATTTACGCTACAGGAGCTCATATTTCTCACTTGATTTTCCCAAATGGCCAACATGCTGGCTTCACTGACTTTATCTTCATCTCTTTATCTTTTGTTCAGTCCGATGGCCCTGAAGTCAAACAGCAGGGTATTTCACCAAACCTGGGTCATATCACAAATCAGAAATTTCATAAACAACAAAACCTTTCACAAAAATAAATTAATAATTATTGTAGCTATTACCGTTAAGTTCTAAAACCCAGTCTCCCTCTGCTGCAAACAGCCCCACTGCCTGCTGGAGGTCAGAGGTCACCAGAACCAACACAGGCAGAGCAAGGGGGAGGGGCTTACAGGGCTGTAAGTCTGCTCAGTAGCCCAGAATCTTCTATGTGGTAACGTAGTTTTCTGCAGTTTCACAGTGGAAAAGATCATAGCAGACGAATGATCCTTACTGGTTAAAACATGAAACAATCCAAATTCACCTTTTTATAGAACTCACACGTGCATAATATCCTTAACAATGTACTACTATTGAATTAAATTAAATTTAAATTAATTAATTTAAACTAAATTTTAAAAATTAAATCAAATCAAATCAAATTAATTAAATTAAATTAAATTAAATTAAATTAATTTAAATTAAATTAAATTAAATTAAATTAAATTAAATTAAATTAAACTAAATTAAATTAAATTAATAAAATACAATTAAGATAAAATAAATTGAACTAAATTAATAAAATGGAAAAAAATAAATTAAATTAAATTAATAAAATAAAAATATGATAAAATTGAATTAAATTAAAATTAATAGAAATATGAAAAAATTAAATAAAATCAAACTAAACTAAATTTATTAAATTAAATTCAAATAAATTAAATTGATAAAATAAAAAAATGAAATTGAATTAAATCAAATTAAAATAAGTTAAATTAAATTAAATTTAAATAAGTTAAATTAAATTAAATTAAATTAAATTAAATTAAATTAAATTAAATCATGTCAAATCAAACTAAACTAAACTAAACTAAATTAATTAAATTAAATTAAATTAAATTAAATTAAATTATTAAATTAAATTAGATTAAATTAAATTAAATTAAATTAAATACATTAAATCAATATTTCTCCTCTTCTTTAAGGGGCCGTTTTAGAATTTTAAATTCCTCTGCTTTTATTATAGAACTTTAACCCCGAAGAACCCTTTAAGGAAAATGATGAGGATATAAAGCAGACCAAATGGACCACATTGATCATTCCTTATCATCATTTGAAATCCTGCCCCCTACAGGCAAACATCTGGAAAGTTACACATGCGTCACACTGGGCATTTATGGAAAATGTATTTGCAGATAAACCAGCTTCACAGTTTTTTGCTTAGTAACTATATTTGCACTTTTGTTTGCATTTCCCAATATTCCTAACTTTAATGTTTAAGTTAACAAAATAAAAATATTTGATCACTTTTACAACAAAAATGTGTGAACAATAAAAATAAATACTTCGTCATATTGGGTAGCTGCATATGAGCTACAGTAGCTACAGTAGCTAGAATAGCATCAGTAGCTACAGTAAAAACAGAGCTACAGACAGAGTTTTCACCTTGAAAAACAGACATACATAGAATAAAACCCCTAAGAAAGAATACTGAAGGGAATAAAACCTTCACCATTTTATAAATCTGACATCATTGTTTCTGTATTTATTCCTTTAAATGTGGTTTAATTGAAGTTTGTTTCTGTGATGTCACTTCATGTTTTCTATGATTTAAGGTGAAATGCCTGCTGGGACATCTCTGTCACGTTTTCTATCAGTATATCTAGAGCTGTAGGGCATTAGGAGTGTTAAACCAGGGAAACATCCCTACTCACCAAAAGAAGCTCTTTGAAATGAGAGGATGTGGTCAGGCACCCAGAGGTCATGTGACTGCACTAGGAAGTTACAAACAGGTCATTTAGAGACCTAAAGAGGTCAAATCAAGGCTAAATCTATTTAAAGAAGTTTCCAGGACATTTAAAGCTCTTGTCTGTGTCACAGCAGGTTCAAAAATGTTTTTTTAAAAAGAGGCAGAAGTGGAAATCACTGATAGTTAATGTGTTGAGTTCAAAAGGATTGGGACGCTTTGAGAACATTTACCTGTTAAAATGATGTTGGCTCTCAAGGCTGACGTTTTTTAGGTGGAACTGTGTTATTATTGCTCAGTGATGTTTAGAGTTGTCAGCATCATAAATGTACATTTGTATTTAAAAACAGTGTGTTTATCTGCCTGATAGGTAATGACTAGGTCGCATGTCTCTGGATCTTTCTACGCTGGTTAACTGTCCAGAACTGTCCGGTTCCCTGAGAACCAAACTGCAGGAAGCAGAGATGAAGTTCAGAGGTCACCACACCAGAGCAGAGACTGGGGTTTACCTTGACCCCAAAAAGCATCAGGAACAGGTCTGACCTGAAACTAAACCACAAGGCTGTGGGCTCGCCATCCACAGGGGTGGGCATGGGGCCGCTGCAGAGCGCAGCAGGCAAAAACATCCACCGAAGTAAAACCATTTCACTGGAGGAGAACTATCGAAAACACACAAGGGAAATTACATTTCAACATACAGAAGAAATCTAATGACAGAGAAAAATATTTAATAGTCTTGGAAGCATTTTACACAAAGCATCATTCATTTCACTCAACAATAGAAATATTTGATAACTGAAATATTTAGTGGTTTATTCAATATTTTTGTTTTTAATGATAGACAGCGTGACCAGACCCCTGGATCAGCAGAAGAAGACAGATAGATATATTTTAAATTTTAATATACCAAATAATTTCACCGTTGCCCTTCAGGGCCACCGTAGCTCCGTGTGTCCCTGCAGAGAGAATTAAGGTGGTCATTCTACAGAGTCCAGGCTACGTTCACCAGCAGCGTCTCGTCCTTGTCTAAAGACAACACAACAACAAAATGCTGCACAACAGTTGCCTAGCAACCTCAGCCTGGTCAGTGTTTGGAGTGAAAGCGGCGGTTGTCCTCCTCATCAAGTCCCAGGATTGTTTTTTCTCTGCTGTAATCAGAGCGACTGCTGAGATTGTTGTGACAGAAAAAACATTTCTGCTTTCCTCGATGCTTAGAGAGAGTTTTGGTGTTAGAGCTGTGTTCAATGAAAATATCAGCAAAATAAGAACTGAGTGGATTTAAATGTCATCATAAATTTACTGTTGAACAGCAGGGATCTAGATGAATGCATCCATAATGTGGTCCTTTCGTTTACAGACTTCACTGTTTATCTTTATTTTCTGTTGAGAAGTTTTAGTCTCAGAGATAGATTTTCACTTTTTCGTCTTTCTCAGGAATAAAGGTGGCGGAATAAGATTGTTGGCGTTTTAGTCAACTAAACTGACACTGGTGTCTGGGACAAATCCTAACAAAGTCTGTTTGGCCTGTTTTCCTTTTTACTTTTCGAGTCTTTATAAACCATTGTGGCAAAACATGAACATAACATGAATCCAAGATTTAAGCCCTCACTACCAAGCCTGCAGACTGATGGGCAGCAGACAGTCAGCTTCAGCAGGGTCATCCAGGGTCATCCAGCTTCAGCAGGGTCATCCAGGGTCATCCAGCTTCAGCAGGGTCATCCAGGGGTGTAGATAGAGGGAGGTGTTGTTTTGATTGAAGAGGGGGGGGTCCATGTAAACGATTTAAAAGAGGCTGTGATTAGTCCCGCTTGTTTTGCAGCTCCAACAGCCATGGTTATCTTCAGCTGTCGTCGTTTTTGGCCGATGAACCCCGCTCCTTACAGGTTAACAACTCCATAACATGATAGTAGTTTCCCTGTGTGATGAGTAATTTAATCTATAAAGAATTTTTCTTCTGACATATTCAGTATTAAAAACCTAAACTCGAAAATAGACATTATGGATTTCAGTAAAGGGCAAAACTTCTTAAATTTTAAGGAAAATTAGCATTAAATGGATTAATTTGGCTAAAGTGAAAGTTCCTTCAGATTTAAGTACAGTAACTGTAAAAGTTAACTTTCTACCATCTTTCTCTGTGAATTCCTGTATTTTCTATAGACAGCATCACTGAGCGTCTTCATGCTGAGGCTGCAGATTTACTGAAGGGTTACACTGACACCTGGTGGACGATCCTCATATGAGATAAAGTTCTCCTCTGTTTTCTGTCCTGTGTCTGCAGGAGTGTAGGTTCTAGAGACACAGGCCAGGAAAGGGTTTAATATGTCTATGATAGGGAATTTATACCAGTGAAACTAAACAGAAAGGTTCCTGGCCAAATGGCCTCAGATATACACAGAAATAAGAATGTTTTCTATTCCTGAAGTCTGTGTAGAAAGATGTGTGTGTTGATGAGTTAGTACCTAGTATGTAAGCTGGTGTGTGTCTGTGCAGTCTGTGCAGTCTGTCACTGTTAACTAATCTACTCCATTGTTCCTTCTTGCTGTCCTGACCTGAATAACAGCAGGATCTGTTAATGCCTAAATAGCATGACAACCACATGCTCAGTCCCCTGTTTTCTATACATGGATACCATATGGACTCATGGATTGTCTGTGTTATTATGAAAATAAGACTGTACTTTAGAACATTTCTTGTTGAAAAGAAAAGTTTAGGAAGAAGCAGACAGAGAAACCAGAGCGGAGGCATTCTGTAGTGCTGACAATCATGCTTTATTAAATCAATAATTGGAGAAAAACTCGAGGAGGCTGCGAAAATAATAAATGCTACAAGTCTAACGTCAATCAAATCAAAATGCCGGGCGACTGAAGGACCAGGCTTCTCTGGGTCCTGGCTGAGTACCCCCTTAGGTGGTTTTGGAGGTGGCACACGTGCTTGGCGGCGCCCAGCTTGACTGAACTCCTAAAACTAACACACACACACACGCTGCAGACCTCCAGGAGCCAGCTCTGCCTCTGCAAACAAGCCCCCGATGGACCCTTCTTTAACGTGATTGGCCAGGTTGATGGTACAACTAAGAGCACGATCGAGGGGTCGTTCGCCAGAAGAAGAGCACAAAACAAAAAAATTGTGCTCAGGGAGTGCAGGCCGCTCGCACTGTGAGCATGTCATCAAAATGGCAGTATGACATTTTCAGTTAGAGCGCGAGGTCCAGTCGCCCTGCTTACATGAGGGTAAATGCAAACAGCACTCAGGATCTCACGCTCTCATACTAATGCAACAGCACTGCTCCAATCACAGTGCATTCATAGTTCCGTCATGGATTTAGTTAACATCAACAGGGAGCCTCTCTACCTGTTGAGGCAATCTTAAGACTTCAACTTATCGTTGAGGCACATTGTTTAGTTTCTAAGTTTAACAGGGTATTCGTTCCTGGTGAAACTTTCTCCTGTTAAACCACTTTTAGTTTCATTTTGTTTCAGTTAATATTATTGTCATAAATAACAATGCATACATTTCCCATAACCGGTCAATTCGGCTATATACATTATGTACATGTCACAGAAAAATGGATCAAAAATCCTAAGTCATATTTATCCAATATGGCACATTTTATAACAACTTTAGACTTTAGTCTAGTTTGGCATAAATTAATGTCAAGATTGGTACAAAAATAGTTCATATTTACAAGAACAGAAATCCAGATCTTTATCTAGTAGATTATTTCGATTAATTAATAAATAAAAAGGCACGGAAGTAGAGGAAAGGGGAAGATTGAAGGGTTAGATTTGTTTTTTTTACACTGATCGAATGCTAATGTGAACAGTCGCTGTGTCGGATCCAAGCTCATTGGACAGTTTTAGAGTGTAGGTCCCAGCGTCTTCCTCCCTCACCCCGGTGATGATGAGGGTGGTTAAGTCCTCTGTGGTCTCGATGTGGAAGCGTCCGCCGGCAGTCACCTCGATGATTCTGCCGCCACGGGACCATTCGATGTGTTTGGCATCGCCAGAGAAAGCACAGGCGACTGTGAGAACTTTACCGGGCTCGATGCTGATGTCTTCAGGCAGAGCCTCGATCCTGGGAGCACAACCTGGAGAACCACATAACAAGTACATTACTGTAGATTCTTTAGATCCTCTGAATAATCTATTCACGCCTATCTCTTAATGTTGGCGTGTTAAAGATAAGTGAACCTCCTGAGACCCAGGCATCAGTTTGGGATGCATTTTTAGTTTCTCACACTTATCTGGAATAATAAGGACATCACGTCTGAAACCTGAGCCTGGTCTAACAGGAAGTAGTCTCACAAAAAAAAAGACGTCTGCAAATGAGGACAACAGGCTTTTCTCACTGTACAACACAAAACAAAATGATTATTTCTTTGCATATAAGGAAGTCATTTTCACAAAAAATACATTTTTGAAGTGCTAAAGATGTCTGCTAAAAGACAAACTCTTAAAGCAGGACCACACACCTCCAGTGTGTGTTTCTGCAGAAATATCACTGAGTAGATTTGCAACTGTTACCCCAGCTGTGTGTCGGCCAGTAGGCAGGAGGCCCTTCATTCAGTAATAAATAGCTTTAGCCATTAAGAGACGCAGTGTTGTCATGTTTCTGATGATAGACCATGAGAGCTTTTTTTAACTAAGTTTCCTCTGAAAGTTCTGAAGGTTTTTTAACATTTCCACAAAATTCTTAGAGATTTCTAAAAAATAACATTTCCATGAAAATTCTTCAAACATTTATTTAAAATCCCTTTTAAAAAACATCAAATTTCATCAAATATTTCTCAGATGTTTCAGTGAAACGTTCTGAAAATTATTTTTTTAATTACATGAAAAATCCTGAAAATATCCTGGCAAATTTCCCAAAATATCAAAGAAAACTTCACCCTAAAATTCTAATCAAATTCCCCAACATTTAACAAACATATTTATCCAAACATGCAAACATTTTTTTTTAAATGTCCATCAAAATTAATGGTAGTTTCAAAGGAAACCCACAACTCCAAATTCCCCCCCAAAGGTCCTTAAATTCCAATGAAAATACCGAGAAATTTCAAAGAAAATGCCCACCAAAACTTCATATTAAATATAAAAATGTTTTACAATAATTTCTGAGACATTTCAAAGAAAATTCCCCTAACAATCCAAGCATATTACTTTCAAGTTTGATTGAAATTATGGACCAAAAATTCCAATGTCAATATTCTATTACTATGTTGTTCATGTGTACATACGGCGTCTCAGGAAGTTAAAAGAGGAACTGAACCCACAGAACCAACATTTAGCTGAAATCCTGAATACAGTAGTGTGGTTGAACTATTCAAGTCAAAACCTCAACATCTGAGTACAATGGCTTTAAACTCTATAGAGATATGCAGAGAGACTGCCCTCTGCAGGTTGAAGCCTGTCAGTTGAATTTTCTATTGGCTGATCCGGATGCAGGTGACGTATGTGAGGAAATCTGCCAAAGCAGAAACTGTGTGATGGTGCGGCTACTGGTGGCAACATGAAGGACTGAGTCCCTCCCTCCCAACCTTGTCCATGATGTTCTAAAAGGATTTATGAATTCTAGAGTAGATGGATCTCAGCTAAAAACACTGGGGTTTAAAAATAACACAACTTCAGATGCACTTTCAAGACTTCGCTGCATCATCTTACCAATTGGTCTGAACGTGGATCCCTCCATGTGAGAAGTCATCTCAGACAGGCTGCTGGAGCTCATGGCGTACATCTCAGAAGCCATGGATGACATGCTGGACATGGACATGGTCTCAAACTTCATTTCAGCTGCCATGCTGCTAAAGGAGCTGGACTCCATCATGGATGACATCATTGCCTGGGATGAGGATGTGAAAGAGGACGACTCCTCCATCGTGTGCATTTCTTTCTTCATCATCATTGCTGAGCTTACGGATGCTGAAGACTCCTTGTGACTCATCATCATTGATCCCGATGAGGCTAAAAGTGGAAACGGTATATGTTAATCTTACTTTAAAACGAATGCTAATGCTTTGACTCCACATGTATACTGAACTGAGGGGTTCCTCACCTTTAAGTGCCAGTTGCTGCTCGCGATAGGCCGTGACCTTCATCCGGATAGACTGGAATGCCTGTCCAGTGAAGGAGAAGGAGGATTTGGAAACACCTCCATCAGATGTCATCTCACAGATGTACTCTCCCTGATCACTGTCTGCCAGATCATGGATGAGGAGGCTGCAGGAGCCTTCAGAGTAGTGCATCTCAAAGCGACTGCTCTGTGAAAGCCTTCTACCATTGACATACCACACCACCTCCTTGACACTGCTCTCACAGACACAGGACATCTTAACTGACCCTTCGTAGGCCTCAGCTTTAACCTGACTAAGGACCTTGGGGGGTTTAGGAACTGGGGATTTTACAGTGGGTGGAGACACGACCCTTTTGGGTGACATAATGGGCGGAGGTGACTTCATCCTAGGAGGAGATTTGACTCCCTCAGGCTCTGGGGACTTCACGGCCCTTGGGGATTTGATTCCAGCCGGTTCTGGTGACTTGATGCCTTTTGGTGATTTGATTCCAGCCGGTTCTGGTGACTTCACACCTTTTGGAGATTTGATTCCTGCAGGTTCTGGAGATTTGACACCAGTTTCAGGTGACTTGACTCGCTCTGGAGACTTTGTTGGTGGTGGTGACTTAAGTCTGGGTTCAGGAGATTTTATACCTGGTGGTGACTTTACTCCTTCGGGTTCAGGAGATTTGACACTTGGAGCTGGAGATTTTACACTGGGTGCTGGAGAAGGTGCTGGCTCAGGAGACTTGACACCCCGTGGAGATTTTATTCCCTCTGGTTCAGGAGACTTGACACTTGGTGTGGGGGACTTCACACTTGGTGTTGGTGACTTCACACTCGGAGTAGGGGATGTTACGCTTGGTTCAGGTGATTTGATACTGGGAGTCGGTGATTTCACAGAGGGCTCTGGGGACTTGACACTGGGAGTTGGGGATTTGACTGAAGGCTCGGGGGACTTGACACTGGGAGTGGGGGACTTTATACTGGGGACAGGAGAAGTGACAGAGGGGGTAGGTGATGTTACAGAAGGTTCTGGGGACTTAACACTGGGAGTGGGTGACTTCACTGATGGTTCAGGGGATTTTACAGCCTTGACTTCCTCTTTTGGAGCTGGTCTACGGATGGTCAAGGTAAAGTGAGCCTCTTGTCTGCCTGCTGAGTTCTCCACCACAACAGTGTAACTGCCTTCATCAGAGGCCATCACAGAGGAGATCTCCAAGCTGGCCTTGTACTGAGTGGTGGTGACCTGGATGCGGTGAGATGAGACAATGGTTCTGGTCTCGCGCATCCATGTTACAGTGGGCGCAGGTTCCCCGTCAATGTCACAGGAGAATCTGGCTGTCTCTCCTTCAGAAA
Organism: Cheilinus undulatus; assembly: GCF_018320785.1. Lineage (NCBI taxonomy): Eukaryota > Metazoa > Chordata > Actinopteri > Labriformes > Labridae > Cheilinus > Cheilinus undulatus. The sequence goes on along the minus strand of NC_054879.1, from coordinate 1,990,982 downwards.
CTGTCACAGATTGGGGCTTGGTGAGAATTCTGGCGGGAAGAGAAGGCTTCACTTTGACAACGGAAACTTCCTCAGACACAGCAGTTGCAGATGCTTTCAATTTAGCCTCAGATGTGGTGGTTTTCCCAGTCAAAGAAAGTTTGTCAGAGGAATAGGAAGAACCAGATGAAAGGTATTCAGCAGAGGCAAACTTGACAGAGGCATCGTACCTCTCAGTGGAGGAGTACCTCTCTGAAGAAGCAGCATATCTCTCAGCAGAGGAGTATCTCTCTGCAGAAGCAGCATATCTCTCAGCAGAGGCGTATCTCTCTGCGGAAGCAGCATACCTCTCAGCAGAGGCGTATCTCTCTGCGGAAGCAGCATACCTCTCACGTGTAGCAACCTCATGTGTCTCAGTTACCTTGGTTTTGCTCTCTTCTACAGCAAAGTGAGTCTCGGAGGCATAGCCAGCTTTGAAATGAGTGGTGTGGTAGTGGTCAATTCGAGAGACCTCAGGAACATAGCCTTTGGCAGCTTCTTCATCCCTGCGGCGAGAGGTAAATGTGGTGTAGCCACTGCCTGATACATCAAGGGTTGCATAGTCAGACGCCTCTCCCTTAGTGTTTGAGCACACACAGCGGTATGTTCCACTGTCCTCTTCCTGGCAGTCCAGAATGGTGATGGACAAGACACCACTCATATTGGCAAAAATGTACTTTTCACTGCTTTCAGAAATGGCTGCACCATTGTGATACCACATGACCTCAGCCTCTGGCTTGGATTGGATATTAAGGGTGAATTTAGTGTCTTGGCCAACAGGCACACGATGAGAGCGCATCCTGACAGTCACACGGGGAACATGGTCCAAACTGAAGGGAGTCTGGCTAACCACCTGATACTTCCTCTCAGACTTCAGAGCAGCCTTTCTAGCCTCGTAACGGGACATGATGTCAAAGCGGGCTGATCGCTCAAACCTGGAGGAGGATCGGGACGACCTCTCAACAGATCTGACTGGACTGGGAGAACGGGGACGGGTCCTCTCAGGGGTGGGGGACCTCCTGGCGACAACCTCCCCCTCTACTTCCACAGGCCTGGGATGTGGCGGTCTGATGAGCTCTAAGACTGGTCGCATTAGCTCGATGTATGTAGGAGAGAGTGATCTTCTCCTTCTCATATACTGAGAGATGGTACGTTTCTTCTTTGTCTCAGTAACCTCAACAGCCTCATGCCTGACCTCCTGCCTCCTCTCTTCCCGTTCCATCACACGACGCTCCATGCGGACAGGACTGCCAGCAGGAGAGGCAGAGAAGCCGAGCTCAAGTTCATCCTCCAGCATCATTCTCTCTTCCTCTTCTTTCTTCATTGAAAGATAATCCTCTGCAGACATCATCAGCTCCTCATCACTGAGGTCTCCCAGAGATCTTCTCCTTGATCTGAAGGAGGCCTCTGACTCTGGAGAGGGTGAGCGGCGGGCTGGTCTGACAGTCTCCAGATCATCCAGAGTGAGTTTAGGAATACGCCATCTTGGCCTGTATTGGTCTGTCATTCTGGGCAGGGGCACGACATAGAACTGCTCCCACCTGGAGAGGCGTATACGTCTCTGCCTCTTCTGCACAATCCTCTCCATCCTCTCTGGGACTTCATACTGGTCCCTAAGTTTTTTGTACCACTTCATGTCAGAGAGAGGCACAAACTGTTTGATGGCTTTGTCTTCATCAAGAGCTTTGGAATCATGAACCACAGGATCAGGGATCTCATATGGCATGAAAATTCTCCTCTCCTCCTCTAGCTTCTTGGTGTCTGACTTCTCCTCTCTGATGTCAAACTCTCCCTCCACGTTCTTAGTGCTCACTGCAGGCTTGTACATCTCTGCAGCGAATTTGAGAGCCTCCTGGGCTGTGGGGTTAAGAGCTACAACCTCCTCAGTGGCAACAATTTGCAGCGCCATCTTGTTTGTCTTTTCAATTTGTTTCTGCACGTGTCTGTATTTCTCCTCCTCGCTCTTGTACTCTCTCCTAGTGTAGGTGAGGCGATCCACCTTCAGTGTTGCCTGGCAGCTTGCAGAACCAGCAGAGTTGGTTGCAGTGACTTTGTACAAACCAGAGTCTTCAAGAAGAGTCTCTCTGATATGAAGGACATGGTAGTCAACATCTTCCTGTATGACAACAACCTTGTGACCAAACTGTAGGGGTTTACCATCCTTCTCCCATTTCAGAGTAGGAGTTGGAACTCCAGAGACTCTGAGCTCAAAGCGGACACTGTGTCCTTCAACACAGTCAATATTGGCCAGCAGACGTTTGAACATGGGTCTCATAGAGTCCTCCGTCACAGGATGAGGTGCCACAGTGAGCCGAGCCTTGCAGCTGTCCTCTCCAAATTTGTTGTTGGCCATGACGGTGTATTCCGCATCATCATTCATGTCCACGTTGTGGATCATCAGCTGATACAGACCCTTATCAGTGGTGAATGTGTACTTGCTGTCATCTTGACCTGGCTTGATTCTCTCACCATTCTTGAGCCATGTCACATGAGGCTCAGGGTGTACGGTAATAGTAACACCGAAGCGCACATCCTCGCCAATGTAGGCTGTGCGATTGTACAGAGGCAGGGTGAACTCTGGTGGTCTCTGTAGGAGTTTGGTCTTGTCGACTCTTCTCCTCAGTTTCCTGATGGAACGGCTCATATAGTGTTCTCTGATGCTCCTCACGGTCTCAACAAACAGCTCTCCATAAGCGCTGTCCTCTCCATCATCGCTCACCACTTTGCATCTGTACACTCCATCATCACTTTCTTCAATGTCCTTTACATAGATGCTGGCAAAACCATTGCTGTAAGTGATTTCATACTTGGCGCTTTGGTGTAGCTGACGGTTTCCAAAGTACCAGGTGACCTGGGTACTCTTGTCATAGTTCACCATGCTACAAGTGAACCTCACATAGCCACCTTCCTCAGCTGATCCATGTATGACAGGACCAGCACGGAGGCCTCTGTACTCGCTTCCAATCTTCACTCTGCCAATGGCCAGTCCTCTCTGGTTTTTGAAGGCTCCTCCATAGGCAACACGAGCTGCTGATACAATGGTATCCGTCTTCTTTACCAGATTCTGATAGTACCTTCTGTGTCTCAATGTCCTAATGACCTTGTTGCTAACATGCTCAATCTTCATCTTGAGCCATGGATGCTCCAGTGCCTCATGAGCAGTCATACGGAGCTTCCTGTCCTTGACTAAAAGTCTGTCCACAAAGTCCATAGCCTCCAGGCTGATGTCCTTAAATGCTTCACGATCAAAGACGTACTCACAGTTGCAGATGTTCTCTATCATCTTTGTGGTGGACTCGGCTGCAAATGGATTAAGGCCACTGAGCAGAACATAGGCCAGAACACCAACAGACCACATATCAGTGGCAGTTGTGACCTGGTCGGAGCGGTGCACCTCAGGGGCATAGTACTCTGGAGCTGAGAATGTCAATCTGATGTTGTCTCCAGGCACCAGCAGCCTGGACTGGCCCATCTCAATGATCTTGAGGTTATTGCTTCTCCTTGTTGTGTAGACAATGTTGTCTGGGCGGATGTCAAAGTGACCAAAGTTGTGGCTATGCATAAACTTAAGAGCAGAGCAGACTTGTCTCAGGTAGCGGACAATCTCTTGCTCTGACAGCTCAAAGTTGAAGGTACCGAGGCGCTCAAAGATGTCAACTCCAGATATGAATTCAAAGATGAGGATTATCTCCTCCATGCTTTCAAAGTATTCATGAAGGTAAATGACATTCTTGTGCCTTGCTGCATTGAGTGCTTCAATTTCCCTGAGAACCAACTCCCGGTCAGTTCCTTTGACCTTGATAAATTTAGCCATAAAGGTCTTCTTTGTCTCAATCTCTACACAGCGATGAACAGCTCCAAACTGGCAGCGAGCAAGTTCTTCAGAGATGGTGTACTTGGATGACAGCTCCTTCACCTTGTAGAATGGAGCCTCCCCCTTGGTTATCTCTCTGGTTTCATCAACTTCCTCATCATAGTTCCTAATCACAGACTTGTCTTCCTTGGTTGTAATGGGCTCAGTTGGTTGAGAGGGTGGGCTCAGGCCAAACTGGTTTTCAGCAATGACACGGAACTGGTACTTTGTCTTTCCAAATATGTTGATGATCTGGATGCTGCAGGCGGTGGTCTGTCCAGCACGGATCCACCTATCAGCAGTGGTTGGACACTTCTCAACGATGTAGCCAATAATGTCACTTCCACCATCATTAGCAGGAGGCTCCCAGGTCAAAGTGATTGAGTCCCGGGCAATGTCGCTGACGACTAGTGCCTTTGGAGCCTCAGGTATGTCAGCCACATTCACCTCAATGGTTTGTTTGTCTGTTCCAAACCTGTTCTTTGCAGTAATGATGTAGTAGCCAGTATCCCTCCTCTGCATGCCTTTCTGGAAGACCAGTGAGGTGAAAGACCTGGTGGTTATGACTTGGTGGTAAGGAGAGTTGGACAGGATCTCCTGACCCTTCTGCCAAGTCACAGCTGGCTCAGGCTTTCCAGAGATGGGGATCTTAATGGTGATGTGATCACCACGGACAGCATGGACTGCCCCCATACCCTGGAGTTCTTTGGGCAGGTGGATCTTGGCAGGAACTAGAAGGAAGATGTAAAACAGTTAGTTTTGCTGATTGGGCAGTACTTAAATTTTTATTTGTATATCATGGATTAAAGGAAACAGGAACAATCTTATTATCATTACCTTCCACCTCCAGGTTGGCTGTTGTTGAGATGGATCCTGAGGAGTTAGTTGCTCTGACTTGGTAAACTGAAGCATCGTTTTCATCAGCAGCAGTAATAACCAGCTGGTAGTAGCCTCCCTTGAACTCCAGAGCTTTGATCTTGGTTCCATCTGCCAGGATCTCCTTTCCACTACGGTACCATTTCACCATAGGCTTGGGATGTCCAATCACCTTGTTAAGGAAGAAAAAGGTAAGTTAAATATAAGAACTCAGAACGAGTTTTTTTTTTGTTTTCTAAAGCCAACATTTGTTAAAAAAAAAAAAAAAAAACACAAAAAATTAATTATTACAATTCTTATATCAAATACATGAATACAGGGTTTGTAATGCTTACAACTTCATGCCATTAAACACTGAAGTACCTTGGTGACAAATGTAGCATTTGCATGGTATTTCACGGTCATGTCCCTAATCTCCTCTCTGAATGCAGGAGCACGAGGTGCCTGTTCAGACTTGGGGATGATAGGCGCTGAGATCTCACTCCAGTCACTCTCACCGCCCATATTTTCACACTTGACACGGAATTCATACTCAAAGCCCTCAATCAGGCCCTTGACTTCAAAGCTGGTCTCTGTAAACTTCTTGGTGGTTACAGACATCCACTTGTTTTGTTTCTTTTCACGTTTTTCAAGGTAGTAAGTAGTGATTTTAGCTCCACCATCGCTGCTTGGTGGCTTCCAGCAGACAACACAGGAGTCCTTGGTAGAGCTGATGATGAAGGGCTGCTGTGGAATACCTGGTTTCTCTGTGGAAGAAGTAGTAAATGTTATTGTAGCTTTCTACATATCTGTGCACGGTTAAAAAAGCCAACAGTGGCAGTGGACTTACCAAATGGACTCTTGATAATGAGCACTGATTGGATCTCCAAAGCTTCACTCACACCGTACTGGTTCTGGGCAGAGACTCTGAAGTAGTAGCCAGCATTCTCAGTCAGGTTGGGAACACGGCAAGTGGTGCCAGAAACAGAAGAGGACACAAGGTGCCACTGCTCCCCTTCTTTGGCCTCTCGCTTCTCCACAAGGTAGTTGGTGACCATGGAACCTCCGTCATCTGTTGGAGCCTTCCAGCTGATGACTACTGAGCTCTTCAACAGGGCATCAACCATGAGTGGACCCTCGGGCATGCATGGCTTATCTGGAAAGGACAAAACAAAAAAAACTTTAGTTAAACTCTACACAATCCATTCAATGGCATTTTAAGATTTTAAGTAGATCTTTTAGGATTTTTGTAGCTTTGTCATTTCAGGAATGAACTCCTACCTTGGATTTCAACACGCAGGACAGTGTCGATGGTTCCGAAGGCATTGCTGAGCTGCACTTTGTAGCGGCCAGCGTTAGTCTTCCTCTGGGCGTTCCTAACCACGAGGTGGGAGTAGCTCTCTGTGTTTTCGATGATCACATTCTCAGAAGCGTTTAGAGGCTTCTTGCCATAGAACCACATGATCTGAGGGATGGGACGTCCAATGTAGACGACATGAAGGCGGAGGCTAGTGCCTGCCCCAGCATAGTATTTCTCCTTCAGAGGGAAACCAGGATGGAACTGGGGAGCAGCTTGTAGGCGCAGTTTACCGCTGGTTTCAATCTCTCCAGCCTCGTTAATAGCTCTGCAGGTGTACAGACCTTCATCTTCCTGTTCGTCTGTCAGGATGCTGAGGGAGTGGTTACGACCATCTGAGCTCATCTTGTACTTGCGGCTCTGGATCAGCTCCTTGCCGTAGCGGTACCATTTGATCTCAGGCAAAGGTCTACCAATGATGCCACAAGTCAGAGTTCCAGACTCGCCAAGTTTGGTGGTAACGTCCTGGATCTCTTCCTTCAGAGCTGGGGCCTCACCAACTGAAGAAAAATTGGCAAAGTTTGATTTGAATCAATTTATAATAACTGCGGTCAAAGTTTTCAAGATAAGCATTAAACGTCAGTTAACTATGATCTACTCCTAACCTGACACGCCAGATGGATTTGTTTCACACATCCATCTGGGAAAGCTTCAATAGGAAATGTTTAAGAAAAGGCAGAGGATTTGAAAAAAAACTCAGAGGGTGATTGAATGGATGTTCTGTCACATCTCTATAGGCCAATCAGAGCAACAAAACACATGACGTAGCCGCTATCAAGCTGTGTGTGCGCAGCTACTGAGGACTAATGTGAAACATGGCGACTATAGACATGTAAGTACTCGACTTTTGTCGTTTTTGAAAAGAAAACAACTCACTGCTGTTCTTTGTTTTTCTTTAAACAAAGAAATGTTGTCAAACTCTGATAAAACTGGCGCTTTAGCAGCATCCACACTAATCTCTTCCGCCATGACTGCACCAGTTCTTGCTGCTGCTTGTGAACGTCAAGACTGCCCCTCGTCGCTGATTGGTCCTGTCACTTTCTAACCGGGCCCAAACGGTTCAAATGGGAGCTTTGCAAGATGGATTCGCCAGTGAAAAACAAGGAAACGGGCGTATCCATCTGCTTTGCAAGCTTAATCTACTCCAATACCTAGGTCAAATCTCAAATTGGACCTGTGACTAATTTTGCTCCTAGACTTAACCAAATCTTTAACAGCTTACCACTCAGTTTGGTCTTGATGCCCATAGGTGTGCGGCGTGGCCTGCTGAGTCCTGTCTCATTCTCTGCAAAGATTCTAAACTCGTACTCAGTGGCCTCCATTAAGCCACCCATGGTAAACTGACGATCCTTGGAGCGCTCCTTGTTGCATTTCTTCCAGGAACTTTCTCCAGCCTCCCTGAACTCAATCCAGTAACCCAGGATCTCCTTGCCACCATCATGTTCAGGTCTGAGCCAGTGGATGGTGATGCAGTCTTTAGTAATGGAAATGATGTCAATCTCTCCTGGTTGGCTAGGTTTGTCTGTAAAGACATGGTCAGGAATTAAACACAAGCAACAGGAGGGTCACATAAAAACATGGACATGGACCCACAGCAGACAAGTCCATTAAGTTCATCTATCTTGTGTTAAACTTTTATTGAAAGTGTATTAATTCTGCTAAATTTTAAAAGCTGGTTCCACACAGGAATAGGCTTTGTGTGTTGTAGACTCACCAAATGGATCTTTGCAGATCACAGACTCAGAAGCAGGACCAGGCTCACTCTGTCCAATGTCATTCTGAGCCACCACTCTGAACATGTACTCTGCATCAGGGATGAGACCAGTGACGTTGTACATGGTAGTGGTAATGTGGGTCTTGTTGTGACGTACCCACTTCTCCGTTGACACCTCTCTCCTTTCCACAAAGTATCCTGTGATGCGGGAGCCTCCGTCATCCCGGGGACGGGCCCAGGACAAGGACACCATGGACTTGGACACATCCATGATCTCTGGTGGGTTGCTGGGAGGTTCTGGTGGGCCTGGAGGTTCACCATATCAATCAGTGTTTATAACAGCACTTACAGATAACAAGAGTATTAGAAAATTTAATTATTTTAGACAAAACTAAAATATCAGTCAGGGTTTCTCACTGAAAAAAATTTAAAAGCGGTATTAGTACTCACAAAGTGGTGTCTTCGGCTTGACAGACTCATCAGACTTGAGAGATCTGCTGACTCCAAACTGGTTCTCAGCAAAGACTCTGAAGTGATACTCCACGTTTTCCTTCAGGCCCTTCACAATCAGGGAGCTCTCAGTCACCCTGGAGTCTACAGTGTACCAGGCAGCCTTGGGTACCTCACGCCTTTCCACGATGTAACCAAGGATGTCGGAGCCACCATCATCTGACGGTGGCCTCCAGCTGACACGGACTGATCTGGCCTGAATGTCGTCAAACTCGAGTGGTCCTTCTGGAGCATCAGGGCGACCAATCACCTTCACCTGAGCAACAGACACAGAGAATAATTTTCATATTTCCTTTAATATACTTTTAAATTACTTTTGATCATTTTCACAATTTCTGATCATGCACAAAACAGCCTGACAGGTCATTTACCTTGATGTATGCAACCTTCCTGCCACATTTGTTCTCAAGCACCAGGTCATAGGTACCAGAGTCCTCTTTGTATGCTTCCTTGATGACCAGTTCAGTAATGTCATCATGAGTGGCGATCATGGCTCTGTGGGAGATGTCCCGTCCATCCTTGGTCCATTTGCATGTAGGAATAGGTTTGCCCTTGATAGGCACAGACAGATGGACGACTCCGCCCTGCCGAACCACGTAGCCCTCCTCATATTTACTATCAAGCTCAAAGTCAGGATAAACTGAAGAAGACACATATTAGATTAGAAATAAAAAGAGACAAATACCAATCAAGTCTATCAATAGAAATATATAATGTGTTTTTACCAAGCATCTCCTGGACTTTGACCACTCCAGGAATCTCAGCAGGTTCTCCAGCACCACCAGCGTTGCAGGCGATTACCCTGAACTTGTACTCTGCTCCCTGGGGCATATGGGTAAGGATGTACTCGCACATCTTGGTGGGAGTGGTATTGCACAGGGTCCATTCCACCTGGTCCACCTTCTGCATCTCGATATAGTAACCGGTAATGACAGAACCACCCTCCTCTTCAGGCGGCAGCCAAGCCAGAGACACCGAAGTCCTGGTGCTATCGGTGACTCTGGGCTGAACTGGAGGACCTGGAGGCTCTGAACAACACAGATGGTTTGGTAAATTAATTATTTATTGGACATTTTATAAAAAGGAGCACAGCAGCTGTACCAAGTTTTGCGGTACGTACCGATAGGATCCATGGCGACAGTGATGGCAGAGCTCTCGCTAGGCTTGCCAGCTCCTCTGGAGTTAATTGCAGTGACACGATGTTCATACTCCAAGCCTTCAATCAGGCCAGAGGAGCGGTATCGAGTCATGGTGACAGGGTTCTTGTTGATTCTCAACCACCTGTCAGAACCAGCCTCCTTGCGTTCAATGATGTAGCCAGCAATAGTGGAGCCACCGTTGTCTTCAGGTGGTTGCCATGTAAGGGTCATGCCCTCATGGGTAACATCAAGCACCTCTGGTCTGCTTGGAGGTCCAGGAATAGCTATAGAGCAGATAAACAGAAATTAGAAGATCAGGTTAATAGAAGTTGGGTAATTTTAAATTGAACTAACAGTAATGCAGATCCAGAAAAGGCAGCTTCTCTTCTTTTTGTTGTTGCGGATAAAGCACACGTTGCCAAGACTAGGTGGATCAATGGATCCTGAATGGTTGTTCATGCGTTCTTTTTTTTTGTTTGTTTGTTTCTAGCAAACTTTAAGGAAACATTTCTTTGACTTGGACCTCAGTGTAAAGATGCTTTTGAATGGAATGGAACTCACTCTTTGCACTCTTGCACTCCACAACCTCAGACTGGAGGAAGCCACCAATGCCGAAACGGTTCATGGCAGCAACACGGAACACATACTCAGTTCCTTCGCTGAGTCTGGTGAACTTGAAGCATGGTCTGGTTACCGACTCTGAGACAGTGGTCCAGCCTGGCCGGTGGGCATCACGCTGCTCCACTACATAGCCGCTGACGTTGGCACCACCGTCCATCTCTGGAGGTTCCCAGCTGACTGTTACTGACACACCGTCAACCTCCTCAATCTTTACAGGGCCAACTGGGATGCCAGGTTTGTCTGGACGGACATATTTAGACAGATAGTTAGATTTGCACTGAACAGGCCTGACAGATTTTAAAAAGCCTTAAAATAAAGTCTCCTTACCAAGGATGATGACTTTGATGACCTCGGTAGCCATTCCAACAGCATTCTTCACCTCCAGTGTGTAGTCTCCAGTGTCCTTGATGGTGGTTTCACGGATGACCAGATGTGTGTACTTGCCGTTGCTGTCGATCTTGATGCGATCAATGCTTTCTTTCAGTTTGTTGCCACCAAAGAACCAGGAGCAGACAGGCTGAGGTTTGGCCTTGATAGGGATGTTGAGATCGATGGGTTTGCCACGATGCACATGGACGATCTTCTGAGGAATGTTGGTCATGTCGATCGAAGGTGCAACTGCAAAAACAATAAGAGTGTGATTTTATTTTCAGGATTCTGCAAAGTTTGACGATTATGGCAATGCGTTGATGTGGTCTTACTCTTAATGTCCTGGATGGTGACAGGAGTGACCGTGTCCATGGGCTCGCTGGCTCCCCTGCTGTTGGTGGCTCTGATCCTGAAGAGGTACTGGTCATTCTCCGTCAAGGACTGGATGGTGTGCTGGGTAACAGAGGACTTAACTGTTGCAACTGTGCTCCACCTATCCGTGCCCACCTTGCATGTCTCGATGATGTAGCCCGTGAGCCTGCTAGCGCCATCATGCAGTGGCTTCTCCCAGTGCAGAGTGACCGTGGATTTGGTGACATCGACAACCTGGAGGTTCAGAGGCACGGAAGGCACTTCACACACCAACACAGCCTCGGCAGTCTCGCAAGGCTCACCAACGCCATAGATGTTCTCAGGCAGGACTCTGAAGAAGTAGTGCACACCCTCCTCCAGACCGGTGATTCTGAACAGGGTCTTTCTACACTCAGTGGTGACTGTCTTATATGACTTCATGCTAGCTTCACGTTTCTCCACAATGTAGTTGCTGACATGAGCGCCACCATCAATGCTTGGGACGTCCCAAGTGATCACAACAGATTCTTTAGTGTAGTCCTTCACCTTCACTGAACCAGGAGGTCCGGGAGTGTCTGCAGGAGAGAGAAAGAAAAGAAAATTGCATTTTCTCTTAACTTTCATAGATATTTACACATTGTTATTTGGCATTTATGGAACATTTGGAGGACGTACCGTAGACTTTAACCAAGATGGTGGCAGTCTTCTTGCCAGATGGGTTCTCTGCCTCCACAACGTATTTCCCAGAGTCGTAGCGGTTAACCTTCTCCACCATCAGGGATGTGTAGCTGTCTGTAGTTTCAATAAAGCCGCGGCTCTGAAGTTCTACTCCGGTCTTTCTCCAGGCCACCACTGGTGCCGGTCTGCCGGTAACAAAGACAACCAGACGCAAGGTTCCACCAGCACGCAGACACACGGTTTTCTTCAGGTCATCTGCCAACTCCAGGTCGGGCATTTCTGCACAGATGTAGGTGAAAAAAAATCAATGAATGAAGAATGAAATCTTAATATATAATGTTTTTTATAGCTATTGTATGAAAGGCATATTTTTTGTGTGAGTATTTGACATTGCACCAAAAAAAAAAAAAAAAGCATAAGAATCAATGTTACTGCTAATCACTGACATATCAGGTTGTAATATTTTGAATATAGTATATTGAAAATAATCAATTTTTCTGTTTCTTTCATCTAAAAAAGTGGTGGCCAAAAATTGTCATTCAAAGAATTAAAATCTTCAAAAACCATTGAATATTTGACATCAATGAGCTAAATGAAGGTAGAATAAAATATGAATCTACAATATTTCTGCACAGATGGACTCACCAATTCTCTCTTGTGGCTCCACCTCAGCACTGGGTTCGCTGAACTCCCCTGTGCCGTTGCTGTTGACAGCAGCGACCCTGAATCTGTACTTCTTATTTGCGGTGAGGCCAGCTGCCACGTACTCGTTGGTCTTGAGAGCCTTGGTGGTGGCACGGTACCACTGCTCAGAGCCTTCCTCCAGGATCTCCACCACGTAGCCGGTGACGTCTGAGCCACCGTCATACATGGGCCTGGTCCAGGTCATGCTGATGCTGTGCTTTGTGGTGTCGGTGATGCGAGGCATTGATGGAGGAGCTGGGGTATCTGGATTTAAAAACAATGAAAAAGCTGTTTTTTTATCTGCCTCTCCCATCTTTATCTTCCAAAGGGAAATATTCTTAAAGGTCTGAAGAAGTATGTGTGAAAAGATCAGCCATTCTTTTACACAAGTTTAGTTTTTCAAAAAAAGACAGAACAAACAGTTAAATGACTTACATGTGGGATCTTTGCAGAGGATGTATGGTGAGGCATCACTTGGCTGGCTGTCTCCAGCAGTATTAACAGCTGTCACCCTAAACTGGTACTCACTTCCCTCTATCAGGCCAGTGATCTTCAGACGAGTGTCATAGATTGTGTACGTCTTATTCACTCGAGTCCACCTGGTCCAAAATACAAACAAAGTGATGATGTTTGTATGTGTGGAGTAAGCACCTCTGGAGACTCACTTCAAACATTTGTCTTTAATATTGGCTGTCTCCAATATATGCATGCTACTAATATACCAGGATAATGCTCTAATTTCTGCACTGTCCCGACCTCATGTACAGCAGCCAACACTCAGTTCACAACAGACACGACTCCTTTGGGGTTTGCTGTTATTCATTGCATATTGCAAGTGGACACTTTACAGCTCACAATGGATTAAGATATGTAGTGAAATGAACCATGCTGGTGGGGTTTGGTGCCACATTTTAACTGCTTTTCTCCCTCATTTGGTCATTAATCTGCATGTCAGGAAAACAGTGGGATAAATCTATGTAAATTAGTCTTGTTGAGCTCTGGTTTGATTGAAGATTTCCCATTTAAAGACAACAGCTGAACAGGAGAGGTTTTGAGATGTGGACTTCACTGAACACAATCAAAATCATCCCACAGGATGAAGAAAAATACTTAAGTACCATCATTGATGAAAAAGTGACCCTTGATGCTAACACTATGCCATGTGTTAATTCTGTTAATGGGTGTTCTTAATGCCCATAAATCCTCCCACTGAGGTGGTCAGCTGATTGTGGGTGTTCACTAAGCTAATCAGATACTGCCACTACCTCATTTGACCATTATCCTGAACCTGTCATATTTTACATTTGATGTCCTCTCTTTTCAGTGCAGATGCTGCAACCCTCCTCCACCCAAACCACCTCCATTCAGTTCATCAGCATCTAATCCAGTCTTCCTCTCATCTGATCCTGCATCCCTCATCAACACCAGTGTCTAGACTCCATGGGAGGGTATCCTATTCCTGCTATCAGCCTAACTACCCTATCAAGTACATGAAGTCATCATGATGGAGTCTAATCACAAAAGACTGCACATTTCTCTATTATCAGAATTGGTAAAGTAAATTTTTGTAAACTTGTATTAATTCTTTCCTGATTGAAATCAGTCATAGAGTTGGATTACTCTCTCAAAGACAGCCAAATCAAACAGACATCCAAGGTCATTTGTTCCATCAGCTGTTGCCATTCTATATGTGAACTGTTGCACTTGTGTCCCGTACCTCACTGCTTATCTAACAACCAGCCATGATGTGTACAGCCTGTGCGGACTTGTGACACAAACAAAATTGCCCCAGAGGCTTTCCAATCCAATCCAGTACAATCTTAGCCAACCCAAAAGTCCATTCAAACAGTTTCTCTCTCTGGAAACACCAAAAGGCCTTCAATGAATCTTATATACCAGTGCAACCTTTGATCTGAATTTTAATGTATACATATTCTGGTGAGTGAATCTAAAATCAGAGTGATTTTCTTCAACAGTGGTTCCCACCTGGTGCTGCTCTTCTCTCGCTTATCCACAATGTAGTTTTTGATCTCACTGCCTCCATCACTCTCTGGCTTCAGCCACTCGATGATGACATGCTCCTTACCCACCGCTGTGGCTTCGGGAGTGCCTGGTGGGGATGGTATGGCTTGGAAAGGAAAGCGGCAGTGAAAAGTTAGAGATACAGATAGATCCAAAATCAACAGTAGATCCTATCAAGGCAGGACCTAAAACATGAGGATGGAGGTGACATTAAATGAAAGAGCAGAAAGTTTTGTCCAAGAATAAAATACTGTGCTGCAATGAAATTTCTTTTAGACAGGGGTTTTAAACCATAAGATTGGTTTCAAATGCTTAAGACGAAACAGACAAAAAAATTAAATTTAAAAAAAAAAAGAAAGGGTGGGAAAATTGTTGCTGCTTACTGTAGGCGTTCCTGGCAATGATGGGCTCAGACTCCAGAGGGACACCAGGGCCGTATTTATTAACGCCCCTGACTCTGAAGATATACTCGTTGTTCTTGATGAGCCTGGAGCTCACACAGGAAAGCGTCTTACACTCGGTCTCCATGATGACCCAGTTCAATCTGCTGGTCTCACGACGCTCCACGATGTAGTGGGTGACGGTGTCACCACCATCTTCAAGAGGAATCTTCCAGGACACCGTACACTTCTCCTCTGTCACTCTGCTGATGGTGATCTTATCAGCTGGAGGTCCAGGAGTGTCTGGAAGCAAAAACAGACCATCAGTTTGGCCTAATAACTCAATGTAGGTTTACTCCACTGGTGTTTCACTGCTACTCACCAAGGACTTTAACGCTGACGGCGGCAGTCTTGGTCCCGCTGGCGTTCTTCACAGTCAGAATGTACCTTCCTGTATCAAATCTGTCACAGTTCTTGATGACAGCCATGGCTCTGGTGGCGGTGTAGGTAAGGGAATATTTCTCACCAAGCTCCAGAATCTTATCACCCTTGGCCCAGTATACTGTAGGCTCTGGTTTTCCACCCACAGTGCCATCCAGGACCACGTCAGAGCCGGCCGTGACGGTGACCACCTCACCCACAAGCTTGCTGTCCAGTTCAGCTTTGGGAGGAGCTGCATCATGGAAAAGATCATGAGGTGGTTAAAGATGTTGCATGAAATTACCACTGAATCCATCCATGATCAGTAGCATTGTGCTAATAAATACCTAATTTTAGAGCTGAAAATTGACTCAAGCTACCACAGATTATTTGTGCCTATTTTTAACCCCTTGTCTTTAAAACTTTCCCACAATTTATGCCTCAGTTTTGTTGCTACTTTTCATCTATTTTGGTGCTTTTTTCCCATTTTTGCACATTTTTACCCAATTTTGCCACTTTAAACCCCTTTTCATCCATTTCTGTCCTGCCCATTATTGCCATTTTAAACACATTTCATCCACTTTCAACCCATTTTTAAATTCTTAACAAATTTTTGCAACAATTTAATTTAATTTCACCATATTGTCTGCTCATTTTTGCCATATTTAGCAATTTGTGCAACTTTTAACCCCTGTTAACCAAGTTTTGTCATTCTAAGCCCATTTTTGCCACTTTAAACCCAATGTAATAACTCTTAACTCAGTTTTGCCACAATTCAATTCCATTTTACCACCTTTCCTGCCTATCTTTGCCACATGCAAGCTGTTTATGACACCTTTTAAACCCTTTTAGAAACTTTTTTCAGCCTTTTTTTGCCAATGTTAACCACTGTTTTTGTCACTTTCTATCAGTTTTAGCCACTTTAAACCAATTTTCACAACTTTTAACTCACAATGCCACAATCTAATCGCATTTCACCACCTTTTCTGCCCATTTTAACTGCTTTTCATCAATTTCCTGCCTGCTTTTGCCTTTTTGTCACAATTATTTAATATTTTCCCTTAAAGTTGTCTCAGTTTCATCCTCACATTTGTGCACGTCATGGCTTAGCTATGAAGTCCAAAATATTTAATTTAATGTAACCATCCATTTTGCTAACCGTATGCAAGGAAAGTAATTCTGTTTTAATAAGAGGTTACATTTTTTTTATAAAGGCTAACACCATAGCCGTACCGTAAAAAATAAAATACAGTTATCACAGCTTGACTTTACAATCGACCATGATTTTGCTGAACCTCACCCCCATTTGCCTGGGCCCCAGAAAGCTCTCCCCTTTATCCCCCCCTTTTGCTCACATGGTAAATTCAAAAAGCTAAATAATCACCTGTGTATTTGAATGGAAAATTGAAAAACTCTTCCTCATAAATTTCAGACTTACAGTACTCATCCTTGCATGTCACAGGTCCAGTAGACTCGGAGGGCACACTGTGGACTCCAGCTGCGTTCTTGGCGATGACGCGGTACTCCAAGGTCTCTCCCTCGCCCAGGTTAGTGACAGTGAAGTAGTTCTCAGTGATGGTGGTGTAGTTGCACTTGAGCCAGCGGTTGTCATCCCACTCATCTGTGCTGTAGACTTTCTTCTCAACAACGTAACCAACAATCTTACTGCCGCCATCGTTGAAAGGCACGGTCCAACACAACGACACAGAGGAGCGGGTGATGTCTGTGACCTCTGGTTTACCAGGAGGATCTGAACGGGAGAGAGGATGTTATAAAAAAAACTGTAGTCTGGTTCAAACGCTTAAAGGCTGTAACCAAAATTCAATTTTTCTTGAAAATGGTTAAGGTTAATTATGAGATGTTCCACTTACCAACAGGATTTAGGGCAACCACTGGTCTGGAGGCCTCACTAGCCTTGCTGAGTCCAGCAATGTTCATGGCATAGACCCTGAACTGATACTCCAGGCCCTCAATCAGGTTGGATACCTTGTAGTGACACTCCAGGCAAGGCAGCTTGTTCTCCCTCACCCACAGGATTGTGTTCCTCTCTTTCTTTTCAATCCAGTAGCCTGACACTTTGCTGCCACCATCAGCATAGGGGACATCCCATTTGATGCTGATGGCATTTGCAGACACAGAAACTACATCGGGACGAGTTGGAGGACTTGGAGGAACTATATTGGAGATGAAAAAAGATTTTAATTAGGCTTTAACAAATAAGAGGTAGACATAGCCTCAAGTGTAAATGGTCAGCTGTCTCTAAAAGCTAACTAGAGTTCATTCCATTGGTTTCAAAAAAAGCTCATTAGTTTAATCACTAGTTTAAAGACTTTTTACCCACACCAAATTACCAAATTTATGTTCCTAAAATAGCCAAACCAACAATAGCAAGGTGTGTTGGTACTTGACTTGACTTCCCCTTAGGTGCACCAACTCTTTTTTAAGAAGATAAAATCAAAATCTAGTCACAATCCACATCAAATTTCTTCTTTGCATAACCTTAACCAGAACTCACCGAATGGATGTTCAATGACTACGGCAGCAGACTCTGTGGACTTGCTGACTCCAAACTTGTTCTCAGCACACACTCTGAAGGTGTACTCCATGTACTTGGTAAGATGGGTCACTTTGATGGTGGTTCTCTTCACACTAGAGTTGACCACCTGCCAAGAAGCAGAGCCAGACTCTCGTTTTTCCACGATGTAGTTGGTGATGTCACTGCCACCATCATCAGCTGGCTCAGACCAGGCAAGGCTGCAGGACTCTGAGGAGACCCCGGATATTTCCACAGGGCCTATGGGAGGACTTGGTCTGCCAACAATATTCACCGTCACTGTGAATGTCTTCACACCAGCAGCATTTTCCAGGACCAGGTAGTATTTGCCGCTGTCACTTCTCTTGCTGTCTCTCACAATCAGTGTGCTTCTCTCCTTTGTGGTTCTGATAACAACTCTATCAGTTTCCTTCAGCTTCATCTCCTCCAGCTTCCAGGTGACCTTGGGTGCAGGTCTGCCACTGATGGGGATGTCAATAGTGAAGCTGTTGGAGAGCTTGCATGTGATGAGCTGGTTAGTAATGCTGCTGAGGTCAGCAGTTGGTTCGATGCGAGGCTCCTTGATGACCACAGAGCCAAAGGTTCCCTGAGGATCGCTGATTCCAGCATCATTCTTTGCCTTGACTCTGAAGTCATACTCAGTATTCTCTATCAGACCGTCCACCAGCATCTTCAGAGACTTACTCTCTCCAGCAACAACCCAGCGGTCTGTGCCTTTAGCTCTAAATTCAACAATGTAGCCCCTAACGCGGCTTCCTCCATCGTGTTCAGGCTTCAGCCACACCAGAGAGGCTGTGGAGCTGCTGGTGTCAACAACATCCACCCTCTTGGGTGGTGCAGGTTCTTCTGTGGCAATAACAGGTTCAGTCATCTCGTGAGCTTCTCCCTGGCCATACTGGTTGACAGCACTCACCCTGAAGAGATAAGGTACACCGATATCCAGGCCAGTGACCCGAATCATCTGGCGACTGCACTTAGTGCTGACCTCCTGCCAGGCCAGACGGCTGGCCTCACGCTTATCCACAATGTAATGGTGGATTCGAGCTCCGCCATCATTAGTGGGAGCATCCCACATCATTGTCAAGGCTCCCCGGGTCACATCTTTGAAGCTGATGGCTCCTGGAGGTCCAGGTGTGTCCAGGACTTTGACAGTGAATGTGATGGACTTGCGGCCACTGCTGTTCTCCAGGGACAGGGTGTATTTGCCAGCCTCATACCTGGTACAGCCCTCAATGGTCAGAGTAGAGGAGGAGTCTGTGGTGTTGATATCTGCCATGACAGGCAGCTCACCATCCACCTTAGACCAGGTGGCAAGAGGAGATGGTTTGCCACGGAAGGCGACTGTGAGGGTGACAATGCCGCCATTCTTCACAATGTGAGTCTGCTTGAAATCGGCACCGATATCAATTTCAGGAGATGTAAGTCTGTCAAGAGCTTGAACAGCGTTAGGCATCACTGAGGATTCGCCCTCTCCAGAACCATTTACGGCACTGACCCTGAATTTGTACAACTCTCCAGGCACCAAGCCCTTGGCAGTGTACCTGGTGTGGATACAAATCTGGTTGTTGACTCTGTGCCACTCTTCAAGACTGGCCTTGCACATGTCAATATTATAACCAATGATTTCCATGCCGCCATCAAAGACTGGCTTGGTCCATTCCAGTGTGATTGAGGACTTTGTGGAGTCAATAACCTGATTCACAAGACAAAAGCATAGTAAATGATTTTTGCAAAATTAACTTTCCAGCATATGATTTTTATTTCTTTGTTACTTCAGAGATTAATTACCTTGATAACTGTTGGAGCACTGGGGGTACTGGTTGGTTCTCTGCATTTGAAGAGCCTGGAGGTACTGCTAGCTGGTCCAACACCAGCACCATTTTCAGCCATCACACGGAACTCGTACTCGTTGCCCTCTGTGAGGTTGATGACACGATGTCTCAGCTCTGTGATTGGCCGCTTAGAGGATACCTTCACCCAGCGGAGACTCTTTTTCTCTCTTCTCTCAAGGATGTAATGTTTGATCTCGTTGCCTCCATCTGACCTGGGCCTGGTCCAGCACAGGGTGATACTGTTTCCAGTCACATGGGTGGCATCTGGGGTACCAGGGGCATCAGGTACAGCTGTGTGTGTGGAGAGGGGGGACAAAAAGGTGGTAAGAATTGGAAGTAAAAACATCATTTTTGCCCATGGTCTATAACAGTATACTACTGTGTCTCTTCAGAAATACTTCACTCACTGTATTGCATCTGTGCAATGAAAGGCTCGGAGTCCAGTGGTTTGCCAACACCAAACTTGTTGACAGCAGAGATTCTGAATTGGTACTCATTGCCCTTAATGAGGTTAGAGGCATTGTAAGAACAGGCTTCACATTTGGAAGTGACCATGGCCCAGGAGATCCTGGATGTCTCCCTCTTCTCCACCACATAGTGTGTGATAACAGCACAGCCGTCGTTCTCTGGTGGATTCCACCACACAGTACACTTCTCAGCTGTGATGCCGGTAAAGCGGATTGGACCTTCAACTGGTCCAGGAGTATCTGAAGAGAGAAGACATCAGACAGGATGCTTAAAAACTGCCATAAGTAGGAATCAATTATAGTAGGGATGCACGATAATTATCAGTACCAATAAATTAGCGGTCAATATCGCATTTATTTTACATATTTTTATTATCCCAATTATAAATATGAACCAATAGAATCCACAGATAGTAAAGGCATTTGTTTTTTTTCTCAGACCACACATTCTAAAACAGAAGGTGGAACCGAAGTACGTGACCCATCATTAAGCCCAGAGAGGCTGAGAGCACATCGTCACTAGTGGATTTTAGAGGAGGATTACATAACAGTGATTGTTAAACAAGTCCTGTAGTTTCAACACAAAGGATCTTAAGTCCTGTAGTTTCAACACAAAGGATCTTATAAGTTGTCATCCTGCGATGGTTGCAGTAGCTACTAGCATACCAGGAAGAGCGTTGATTCAACAGGCATTTGAAAACTGCTGAAAGTTTGTAAGAGAGCCAAAAGGCAAATCTAATAATGACTGAATCAGTCTGACAGACTCCTGATCCACCGCTACATGTAAGATGTATCCCTGCCTGCTGTTTGATGTGGTTTTATTCACAGTCTGATGGACGACATTAGGTGTACGTAACATTTTTTTTAACCTTTCTCCAATATGACATATGTCAGCTCTCTTTCAGGTCTGACTTGTGCAGTACAAAAACCCTAACTGTCCTTGCAACCTCTCCATTTATTGACTATAATAGCCTGTTATCATCCATGTGTTTTATCTGTAGAGTAATTTGCGGCAGGCTTTTCGTTTCATAATTTCTAATTGAGGAGTACATTCTACTTATTTGAAAACAGCCTTTTTTTATAGGGAAACATGTCTGGTCACACATATGTCAGCTGAATTCTCGTTTAGGTGACTGAAATGTCAGATTTGACAGTTTGTCAAGAGATTTCAATTCATTTCATAGGAAAAAACAAACTCTTTAAAACCAAAGTATGTCAGTTGGTTTTTTATGTTGTACTTTGTTTGGTACACAAATGCTCCAGTTAAAGTTAAAAAAGAATAATTAACTGTTGCAAAGTCAGAATTGTTCATTGTATTTGATGTAAACATGAGTGTTGTTAGTTAAAAATTAGTTACAAATATCTTTGCTCACTACATATCAAGCCCTCTTACCCCCAAATGTGCATTAACATATAAAATAAACTTATTTTAAAAATTAAAAATTGAAAAAAAAAAAAAAAAAAAAAAAATGGGTCTTGTGAGTTATCAGCCATCAGGAGTAGGAAATTATCGGTATAGGTTATACAGAACACTTACTACTGTGCATCACTATTGTTGTAGATTTGATGTCTTCCACATGTAATGTAGTAATAAAGGGCACATGCTGACCTACCTTGTACTCTGACGTTGACATCAGCCTTCCTAGTACCAGAGCTGTTCTTGGCCTCTACAGTGTAGATGCCACGGTGGTTTCTGTCTGCATCACGGACGAATAGACTGCTGGTTCCAATGCCAGTGGTAATCTCAATGTCAATCATTGTCCTCTTGTCAATCTCTTTGCCATCCTTGTACCAGACAACCTGGGGAACAGGACGCCCAGTGATGCTGCAGCCGAGCTTAACATGCTCACCTGCCTTCATAGTGAGAACCTGGTCTGGATTCCACACAATCTCTGGAGAAACTGAGGACGCAAAAAGAAAGGAGAATTGAAAAATCAACCAAATTAGAGGGAACATCCTATTAATGATCATCTAAAGGTACACCACACTTACTGCTCTCATCCTTGGTCATGATGTATGCAGAGGAATTAGATGGTGGACTGACTGTGCCCACGGCGTTCCTCGCAATCACTCTGAACTCAAATCTATCTCCAGCAGACAGTCCGGTTACAGTGAACTGAGTCTCACTAATATCAGTGAAGTTGCACCTCAGCCATTTTCCTCTGCCTTGTCGTCTTTCCACACTGTAGGCAACAATTTTGCTGCCACCATCTCTCTTGGGGATTTCCCACTGCAGGGTGACTGAGTCTCTGGTCACATCGATGCAGACAGGTGTGCCAGGTGGATCTAATTTAGGAAGAGAAATGGTGCTTTAAACTCAGTGGGAAATCAAATAAATGACATTTTCCAAAGGTTTCCAAACTCTATGCCACCATTAAAACATTGATGGATGTAGTATTAGTGTACACTTACCAACAGGGGAGATGGCGAGTGCATGTTTGCTCTGCTCGCTAACAGGACTCAGACCAGCATTATTCTCAGCATAGACTCTAAAGGAGTACTCCAGACCCTCCATGAGGCCAATTATCCTGTATTCTTTGTTAGAGATGATGGTGGAGTTCACCTTCTGCCACAGCAGGCTATTCCTGTCCTTCTTCTCAACATGATAGCCCAAAATTGGAGATCCTCCATCAAAGCCTGGAGCGTCCCACTTGATAGTCATACCATCACTGGTGACATTGAAGGCGACTGGCTTTCCAGGGGGACCTGGAGGTTTGTACTGGTGCTGAGCAATAACATCAGGAGAGGTGAGAGGTTCACTGACTCCATACTTGTTCTCTGCACGGACTCTGAACTGGTACTGAGTTCCCTTGACCAGGTTGGGAATCTTGAAAGTGGTCCTGACAACGCTGGAGCAGACCATCTTCCAGTTGGCCTGGGATGTCTCACGTTTCTCCACACTGTAGCAGGTGATCTCGCCGCCTCCATCTTCCTTTGGCTCATCCCATGAGATGATGATACTCTGAGCTTTGATCTCATCAAAGCGGATCGGGCCAACAGGCACAGAGGGGGGTCCCAGCGTAGTCACATTAATGTCAAAGTAGTTTTTAATGGTTCTGTTGTCCAAAACCAGAGTGTACTGGCCAGCATGTTCCTTCTTGGCTCCTCTGACTGTGACTGATGTCTTGTTGTCTGTGGTCCTGAAGCGAACCTTTTCGCTTTCCTTCAGAGGTAAATTATCCTTCAGCCAGCTGATTGCTGGTCGTGGTTTACCCTTGAAAGGTAGCTCAATGTGGATGTTCTGACCAATACGAACAGCCAGCTCTCCATTGGGATAGTCAACAAGGTTGGCCTCTGGTGGAATGATGAAGTCCACCACAGTGATTGGACCAATCTGGGAGAAGTCACTTCTGCCCTTCTCATTTTTGGCAAACACTCTGAAGTCCATGATAGCATTTTCCTTCAGTCCTGTGACCTCACAGCTGCAACGCTTGCATGTTGCACCCAATGTCCAGTTGGGGTCTTCCTTGGTTCTCTTCTCAATGATGTATTCAGTGATGTAGCTTCCACCATCATGGTCAGGTCTGGCCCACTGCAAGGTGACAGAGGTCTTTGTGGAGTCCAGCATAACCAACTCTTTAACAGCTCCTGGAGTTTCTGCAGCTCTCACAGGCTCCGTGGTTTCACAAGTATCACCCACACCAAACTCGTTTTCAGCAGACACACGGAAGAAGTAAGCCACATCCTCCTCCAGTCCTGTCACTTTGTAGGTGGTGCTGGCACACTCGTTGGTGATGACCTGATAAGCTTTCATGGTTGAGGCTTTCTTCTCAACAATGAAGTTAGAAACAGGGGAACCACCATCAATGAGAGGAGCCTCCCAGCTAAGGGTCAGCTTTCCTCTTGTCACGTTCTTGACGATCAGTTTCTGGCAGGTTGATGGACTGTCGAGGACCTTGAGAGACACAGTGATTATCTTGGGTTCTCCGACACCATTCTCAATCTCCAGCAAGTACTTGCCACAGTCATCACGGGTGACTTTGGGAATGAGGAGGGTTGTTGCCCGCTCAGTGCTGGTAATGGTGAAGCGGTTGTCGCCAGCCATGTTGCGATCACCACGGCGCCATGTGACATTGGGGGCAGGTCGTCCCTTCAGGGGAATAAAGACCTCAACATCACGTCCAGACCTGGCTGTGTACTGAGTTGTCATTGGAACATCCAAGTCCAAATCTGCCTCCTCTGTTGAAAACATAAGTGGTGCAAAATGTTATGAACAGGAATCTTGTTATGTTATTTTAAAGTCAGATTATGGTTTCGTAAATTGAACAATCAAACTGCCCTTTATCCAATACCAAGACATAGGATTCTAATTCAAAGCAAACCTATTACCAATTCATTTTTAATATAAAAGAAAAATGTGACTCATGGCATGGTAAAAGATGGTTTGAGAAATACTAACCCAAGATATCCTTGGCTTGCACAGGCTGGTACATTTTGATGTCTTCTCCTTTGCCTTTGCAGTTGACGGCAGAAACTCTGAAGTAGTAATAGATTCCAGGTTTGAGGTGAGACACCACATACTCGCAGGCAGTGACCTTAGGGTTTGTGATAACCCATTCTTTTTCCTCTGAGTTCATCTGTTCCAACAGGTAGTGAGTAATTTTACTGCCACCATCATACACAGGCTTCTCCCAGCCAATGGTGATGGAAGTCTTTGTGGAGTCAACAACACGCAGCTTGGATGGCTCACCAGGCAAATCTTGAGAAGATAAAGCAGTATGAGATTAAGTCCATCTACATAATCTGTTTTTTTTAAAGAAACACCTTAAAGGCTTTGAGCAAATGAAAGGCATACCAATGGGGTCGAAAGCCTTGTAGAGGTCAGAGGCTTCAGAGTAGTTTCCTGCTCCAGCCTTGTTGACAGCACAAACTCTGTACTGGTACTCATTGTTCTCCACCAGGTTAGTGACCTTCTGCCTTGTGTCTCTGATGGTGCCCTTCACCACCTGGACCAAAAATAGATAGAATGCTTGTACATATCTGAGATAAGCTTGACTTTTCTACTTTAATAAAGAAAACAAAGACTTAAGGGGCCCAGAAACAAACCTTGAACCACTGCAGGCTCTTCTTCTCCCTCTTCTCCAGGTAGTAGCCATCAATGTCACTTCCTCCATCAAGTGCTGGTCTTTCCCAGGTTACAGTCATGGTGGACTTGGTGATCATTGTCACTTTAGGCTTTGATGGCTCACTGGGAGGAACTGTATTGAAAATAATTAGCTTGATTAATATTAAACCCGTCTCTGTAGTTTAGTGTAGTTTAATTAGAAGCAAATTAACAGGTGATGTGATTAAGGCTCCTTAGCCTGGTCACTTACCAAATGCATTCCTGGCAACTACAGGCTCAGACTCCAGTGGGTCTCCGATGCCATACTTGTTTACTCCACGGACTCTGAAGATGTACTCGTTGCCCTGGATGAGTCTGGGTACGTTAACTATGCAGTCCATCAGTTTCTCAGACACAATTGACCACATCACTCTGCTGCTTTCTCTCTTCTCTACAATGTAATGTGTCACCATGGCACCACCCTCATCAGCAGGTGGGGACCACATGATGGTGATGTTGTCAGCCGTGACCTTCTTGAACTGTATCTCACCAGCAGGAGGACCTGGTTTATCTAAAAAAGGGACACATGCCTGCATGTTAGGGCCTGCACTGTCTGTGAGAAAAAAGTCTTGCAAGGCACATTCCTGTAGTTAAAAGTTTAAATACCTTGAATGAGTAGCCTGACTAAGGCACATGTAGATCCCAGGGAATTCTTCAGCCTGACCTCATAGGCTCCGGAGTTCAGACGAGTGGTGTCCTTAAGGAACAAACTGGTCGACTCAAAGGTATGTTTGAAAGAGAGCTGTGCAGTAGGTTTGAGCTCTCTGCCATCCTTTGACCACTCAATGGTAGGAGCAGGTTTGGCTGTGATATTGAACTTCAGCTCCACATCAGAGCCAGCCCGATACTTCACCTCTTGGAGGTACTCTTGAGGTATTTCAATCTCTGGGGCACCTGAATGATGAATGAAAATAAGCAAGATTGGTTACATTTCTGATATTTACATGCATCACACTCGACACACTTGATAGAATGTGGTGTTTCTAGGTACGGTGCCTCTAAAAATATTCACCCACTTGGATGTTGTATCTTTTAATTGATTTTACAAATCAGTCATGGTCAATATAATTTGTCTTTTTTGACAATAAAAACAAAAAAATGGAAACAAAATTGAGCTTTTTGGCCACTGGACAAGATGCACATCACCACAAACACACCACTCCCACTGTGAAACACGGTGGTGGTGGCAGCATCATGCTGTGGGGAAGCTTCACAGCAGCCAACTCTGGAAGGCTTGTAAAGGTAGAGGGTAAAATGAAAGCAGCAAAATATATGAAAATCCTTAAGGACAAACTTATTCAGTTTTATTCAGTCTGGAGGAGAAAAATGGTTTGGGAAAAGATTTATTTTTCGGCAAGACCTCAATCCAACAGAGAATTTGTGGCTGGACTTGAAAGGGCTGGTCCCACCCGATTCCTGTGCAACCTGACAGAGCTTGAGCAGTTTTGCAAAGAAGAATGAAGTAAAATTGCAGTGTCCAGATGTGCAAGGCCTGACTGAGACCTATCCACACAGACTCAGAGCTGTGATTGCAGCCAAATGAGACTCTACCAAATACTGAATGTTCATGCATGACGTTACTTTGTAGATATCGGTTTTATTACTTTGAAATAAAAGGTTTTTTTTAAGTATTTTTGTGTCAAAAAAAGCAAATTTATATGGACCATGGATGATTTATAAAACTCAAATAAAGGGCCTAATATCTTTGGGAGGACTACAGTGTTGAACTGGATGCTCAAAGCGTAAAATGGACCTACCGTAGGTGTCTACACATGTGGCCGGTCCAGCAGTCATGGATGGGTTGCTCACTGAGCCAACTGCATTCTTTGCCATGACCCTGAACTCATAGGTCTCATCTTGGGTAAGGCCAGTCACAGTATAGCGACAGTCTGTGACATTGGTGAGGTTAGCCTTGGACCACTTGGCACTGACACCCTCTTTCTTTTCAATGATGTAGCCTGTTATCGGGGATCCACCATCATAATTGGGCTTTTCCCAAACCAAGCTAATGGAGTTCTTGGTGATGTCGTTGATGCGCAGGTTGACGGGCGGCTCTGCAGTAAAATACAGGAAAAAAAAAGTCATGAGAGTTGTACAACTAAGATTTACTACCAGATTCTGAAGACTTTCACCAAGTGTGTTTGTAGCTTAACCCACCACAGGCATCGATGGCCAGTACTGCATCAGAAATCTTGCTGAAGGCGCTGATTCCAGCAGCATTCTCTGCGGCAACCTTGAACTCATAAATAAGTCCAGCATTGATGCTGGTGACCTTGAAATGAGTTGCACGGATCACCATTTTGTTGACTCTCTGCCAAAGGATGCTGTTCCTGTCTTTCATCTGGAGGTGGTAACCAAACACATGGCTGCCTCCATCTGACTTGGGCTCCTTCCAGGCTACAGTGATGGTCTCTCTTGTTACAGCAGTGATCTCAGGAGTCGATGGAGCATCAGGAATAGCTAAGAGGTAAGAGGCAGCAATGCAGAAGGTTAACATTTGCAGAACAGACCAAGTTAAAAGAGAGAAGCACCAAAAAGCCACTTACTGTAAGGAAGGCTAACAGAGACAGTAGGTGAGTCCAGGTGCTCACTGATTCCATATCTGTTCTCAGCCCTGATTCTGAACTGGTACTCCAGACCAGTGGTCAGTTTCATAATCTTCATTGTGCAGCGGGCTACAGCTGAAGAGACATCCATCCAATTGGCTGTTGTTGTCTCTCTCTTCTGGATAATGTAGTTGGTGATGGGGCTGCCACCATCATATGCTGGTGGAAGCCACTTCAGGCTAACGCTGTCTTCTGTGACATCAAATAGCTCCACAGGTCCAAGTGGGACACTTGGGCGATCAAGTACTACAATGTTGACAAAAGACTTGGTTGTGCCAGTGGAGTTGGCAGCAATGATATCGTAGCGTCCTGAATCTCCAGCAATGCTCTCACGCAGAATGATCTTGATGCTGTCAGGGGTGACTTCTGAGTTGAACCTCATTGTCGACTTGAGCAGCACGTTATCCTTGGAGAGAGTGACTTTAGGCAAAGGCTTGCCTGCAAGAGGAATCTCACACTTCAGAGTGGAGCCAGCTCTAACATAAACTGTGTTGTGGGGGAAGTCCTTCATGTTGATCTCAGGAGATTCTAGAATGAAAAAAGTAGCAAAGGGTCAAAGCGAGGCAAATAAGGGATAACTCTATCCAAATTAAACCAAATTATTTCTTCTGTATGTGATAAATATTAAGTTCATTTCTTCTTTATAAATTCTCACAAGCCTCACATTGATAAATCTGTATTGAACTTACCAAGCTGGTCTTTGACCATAACAGGGGTGACCATTTCCTTAGCATCACTGAATCCAGCAATGTTCTCAGCTCTCACTCTGAAGAAGTACTCAGCATTCTCCCTCAGACCAGACACTGCAAAGTGGATGAACTTGGTTGTTCCACACTTGACCCACTTCTCCTGGCCCTTCTCCATAGCTTCCACCAGGTAGCCAGTGATTCTGCTACCTCCATCTTGTTCTGGTTTGGCCCAGGCTAGAGACACACTCTCCTTGGACACTTCTGTGACACCCAGCTTTGGTGGTGGGCTTGGTTTTTCTGAAAGAAAAAAGAAGTTTTGCAAGTTTTATGAGAAAATCTGGAGACATGTTTTACTTCAAAAAATAAAATTCTTGTGACAAACGTTATGTTCAGTACCTGAGATCTTTGTTCCCTCTTTGGATTCTGCAGGGACACCAATGCCGTACTCATTCTCGCCTGTCACCCTGAAATAGTAGACTCCTCCCTCCTGAAGTTCTGTCACCTTGTATGTGAGTCTGTGGCATGTATCTGTCAGCCTGGTCCAGCCTTTCTTGCTTGCCTCACGAATATCAATGAGGTAGTTCTTGACTGGTCCTCCTCCCTCATTCTCAGGTGTGTCCCAGGTTACAGTAGCAGAGGTCTTGGTCACTTCCTTAACCTCTACATTAGAAGGTGGTCCAGGGGAGTCCAGGACTCTGACACTGAGTGTCAATGAGGCGGTTCCAGCTACACTGGACAAGGTGACTGTGTATTTGCCTGAGTCATTCCGAGTTGCTTGCTCTAAGGTAATGGAGGAGAAGGTGTCTGTAGTGTCTATAACAGCACGGACTCTGAGGTCAACATCAGGCTTAGTCCATGTAACAGAGGGAATGGGTTTGCCTCTGAAAGGTACTGTCATGGTAAATGAGCTGCCGTCTCTCACAATGAGAGTCTTCCTCATCTCATTGCTGATGTCAAATACTGGCTCCTCTTCTCTTTCTTTAGCAACTTGTCTGTCTGACTCTGGACTTGGCTCACTGACTCCAATCTTGTTAATAGACTTAACGACAAACACATATTCAGCTCCAGGTGTCAGTCCCACCACTGTAAACTCAGTGTTTGTAGTGTTTTGAACTCCAACAAACCATTCATCATCCAAAGACTTCCTGTATTCAACT
The DNA here is from genome assembly GCF_018320785.1 of Cheilinus undulatus. Taxonomy (NCBI): domain Eukaryota; kingdom Metazoa; phylum Chordata; class Actinopteri; order Labriformes; family Labridae; genus Cheilinus; species Cheilinus undulatus. The sequence continues at coordinate 1,961,602 of NC_054879.1, read as the reverse complement.
CTGTATCCTGTCACAGGTGCTCCACCATCAAACAGCGGTTTATTCCATGACAGGGTGGCGGTCGTCTTTGTTGAGTCGATGATCTTAGGCTTGGCAGGAGGTGAGGGTAGGAACTGTGGGTCTTCAGCTTTGGTGAGAGGGCAAGGGATGCTTGGAGCACTAAGGCCAGCAGAGTTTTCTGCAAACACCCTGTACTCATACTCGAATCCCTCACGAAGGTGAGAGGCTTTCACTCTGAGGTCATAAACAGGTTTCTTGTTGACACGGCACCAGCGAAGGCCAGTCTTCTCGCGCTTCTCAATGACATAGCCAGAGATACTGCTACCACCATCAGAAACTGGTCTTTCCCAACAGATGGTCATTGCCTCACTGGTAACTGCAGTTACTTGGACATTAGTGGGAGCTGCAGGCACAGTGAATGGATCCATGGCCTTAGTTGGTTCACTCTCCAGGGCCTCACCATCCCCATATTTGTTGACTCCTCTGACTCTGAAGATGTACTCATTTCCTTTGAGCAGCTTGGTAACTTTACAGGTGGTTGCCTTCATGTCACCATAAACCAGAGTCCAGGCCAGGCGGCTGGTCTCTCTCTTCTCCACTATATAATGCATGATTTCAGCACCACCATTTTCCTGAGGAGGTCCCCATGTAAGGGTGCATTTTTCTGCTGTGAGGCCAGACACAGCCAAAGGACCTGAGGCCGGTCCAGGTCTATCCAGAACCTTACAGTTGATGGCCACAGATCTTGTTCCTGCCACATTGTGCAGGGTCAGGACGTACTGGCCAGAGTCCCTCCTGATTGCATCTCTGACAATCAATGTGGTTGCAAAGTTGGTTGAAGTGATTTCACATCTGGCCTTAGCCTCAATTTCCTTTCCATCTTTGGACCAGGAAACAACTGGAAGTGGCCGACCTGTAATTTCAGCATCAATCTGGATGATCTCTCCAGCCTTAATGACAACCAGCTGTCTGAACTTATCTTCAAGAATAATAGTTGGAGGGTCAACATCATCCTTGATTGTGATAGGACCAGTGCTCTCAGATGGAACACTCAGTTGCTCTACAGAGTTCTTAGCAATGACATGGAATTCATATTGGAGATCTTCTTTGAGTCCTGTGACGTCAAAGTAAGTGTCCTGCACATTGGTGAAGTTGCATTTCAGCCAGCGGCCTTTGGGAAGCTTTTTACGCTCAACAATGTAGCCAGTAATCTTTGCTCCACCATCATACTCTGGCTTGTCCCAGAAGAGGGACACTGAGTTGCGAGTGATATTGGTGACTCGAAGGTTACATGGAGGTTCACATGGATTCCTGGCTGCCACAGGGTCACAAGGCTTAGTACATGGACCAATGCCAGCAATATTCTCAGCATAAACCCTAAAGTGGTAAAACAGTCCTTCTTCAATGCCTGTCATCTTAAACTGGTTCTCAGTCACAAGACCTCTGCTAACCTTAGTCCATGCAAGGCTATTTTGGTCTTTGCATTCTATATGATAACCAAGAACAGCGCTTCCACCATCACTTGCAGGTCTGCCCCATTCCACAAGCATGCCATACTTTGTTGCATGAGCAACATGAAGATTGGTTGGAGGGCCAGGAGGCTCGAAAGGATACTGGGCAACGACAGGAGCAGAGTCAATGGCATGACTCTTACCATATCGGTTCTCAGCTGCAATACGGAACTGGTATTCTACTCCCTGAGTTAGACGAGACACCTTAATTGAAGTCCTAGCCACTGTGGCTGAAACTATCTGCCATGTGGTTGTGGTAGTGTCTCTCTTTTCCACCACATAGTTGTTAATCTGGCATCCTCCGTCATAAGTTGGAGGATCCCAAGACAGAGAGATGAAGTCAGCGCTCAACTCATCCACCTTAATGTTGCTAGGTGGGCCGGGTTTATCAAGAATTATTACAGAGACTTCAGCTGTCTTCGTGCCAACTGAGTTTGTCAGAGAAATCTCATACTTTCCAACATCCTCCTTGGTTGCATCTTTGATGATAATCTTGGAGGAGGTCTTGGATGTAAGAACATTGACCCTGGTTGTCTGCTTAAGTGCATGGCCATCTTTTTTCCAGGACACCTCAGGTTCAGGTCTGCCTTTGAAGGGAACATCAATCTTCAGGTCATCGCCTGCTTTTACACTGTAGGTGCTAAACAGCAAGTTGATAATTGGCTCCATTGTTATGTCCTTCACCACCACAGGGTTAGCTAGAGGCTTGGCATCACTTCTGCCTTTGTCATTCACAGCAATCACCCTGAAGGAGTATTCCTCTCCAGTTGCAAGTCCATCAACAGTAGCTTCCAGTGCCTTGACTTCACTGCATACAGTCCATTTGTCATCTCCCTTGGGCTGCATCTCCACAATATAGTTTGTGATCTTGCTGCCTCCATCATAATCAGGTTTCTCCCAGGAGAGGGTGACAGTATGACGAGTCACATCAACCAAGACAACCTTACCGGGAGGCAAAGGAGCCTCGGACACCTTCACTTGGTCTGTAGAGGCAGGTAGACCTACTCCAAGCTCATTAACAGCCAACACACGGAAGTAATAGCGACCTCCTGACTGAAGATCAGAAATGATGAAAGAGTTTCTTACACAGTTGGTGCTAACACTGGTGAAAGCCATTCTTTTCTGCTCTCTCTTCTCCACAATGTAGTGTGATATCTTAGCTCCACCATCAATGAGAGGGGGTTCCCAAGAAAGAGCAACAGAATTTCTCTTCACATCCTTAACCTCAAGGTTGGTAGGAGCACTGGGAGAATCCAGAACTCTAACATTGATGAAGGCTGATTTAGACCCACTGAGATTTTCAAGGGTCAGAACATATTTGCCGGTGTCAAATCGGTCAACATTCTCAATCACCAGCATTGTGTAAGAGCTTGTGACCTCAATCTGGGCACGCTCATTCAAAGTGCCATCAGCCTTAGACCATCTCACCTCAGGCTCAGGCTTTCCTCTGATTGTCACAAAAAGACGTAAAGTAGCAGTGGCACGAACATTGACCATTTTTCTAAGGTCAGCATCCAACTCAATTTCAGGAGCCTCCAGCTTTTCTGCAGCAATTACAGATCCAGGTAGGTCCACATGGTCTCCTACTCCTTCAATGTTAACAGCACAGATGCGGAAGTTGTACTCTGCATTCTCTTTGAGTGTTTTAACAGTGTAGTGAGTGACCGGGACACCAGTGTGGGGTGTGCAAATGACCCACTCATCATCTGCTGCTTCCTTCACTTCAACAATATATCCTTGGATGGGTGCTCCACCATCATATATTGGCCTAGACCAGGCCAGGGAGACTGTCGTGCTAGAGTGGTCGGTGACTTTGGGGTTATTGGGAGGTCCTGGTGGATAAGTTGCATCACAGGCCTTGATGTATTCAGATGGTGTGCTGGGCTTTCCAACACCAGCGGCGTTTTCTGCTGAGACCCTGAACTCATAGCTGTGGCCTTCTGTGAGACCAGTGCATCTAAATCTCAGGTCATTCAGCCTCTTCTTGTTGCACTTAGTCCATCTGATACCATCCTTGTCACGTTTTTCAAGAACATATCCTTCAATCTCAGCTCCTCCATTATTTTCTGGTCTCTCCCAGGTAAGCACAATGGAGTCCCTGGTAATAGCACTTGCCTCAGGAGTCGAAGGTGCACTGGGAGTGGTGAAGGGATTACGTGCAATAACAGGTTCAGATTCCAAAGGCTCACCAACACCATATTTATTTACAGCAGTGACTCTAAAGATGTATTCATTTCCAGGCAGCAGTTTTGTGATTTTGTAGCTGATAGCCTGGATCTTGGGCTCAACCATTGTCCATGACAGGCGACTAGTCTCTCTTTTCTCAATTATGTAATGAGAGATGCTGGCTCCACCATCATGTGAGGGATGGCTCCAGTGGAGATAACACTTCTCAGCTGTGACTCCTTTGACTTCAAGAGGGCCGTCTGGAGGACCAGGTCTGTCAAGAACCTTAACATTAACTGGAACCATCTTGACTCCGCCTACATTGACAAGTTTGAGGACAAAGTGGCCACCATCTACTCGGATGCAATCTTTGACTGTCAGAATGGTGCGTGTAATTGAAGTCTTGACCTCCATTCTCGGTGTTGTTTTGTCAATCTCCTTTCCATCCTTTAACCAAATTACCTCAGGCAGAGGCTTGCCAGTGTAGTCAGCATCGATGATAAATGTCTCACCAGCACTAACGACAGTCAGATCCTTGAATTTAGAGTCCAAGGTGGCTCCTGGAGCCTCAATTTCATCTTGGGCAGTAATTTGTCCTGTGCCTTCAGAGGGACGGCTTGAAATACCAGCAGCATTCTTGGCAATGACTCTAAATTCATAAACACAGCCCTCAGTCAGACCTGTCAGAGTGAACTGGGTCTCAATGATGTTTGTGAAGCTGGCCTTCATCCAGCGGGTATCTGGGTGTTTCTTCCTCTCAATCACATAACCAGTGATTGCACTTCCTCCATCGTACTGAGGTCTTGTCCACTGGAGCGTCACATGATTTCTAGTGATGTCAATAGCCTCTGGAGTGCCTGGTGGGTCACAAGGATCCCTGGCTACCGTACTCTCAGAGACCTTGCTTGATGGGCTGACTCCAGCAATATTCTCAGCGTAAACTCTGAATTCATACTCAATGCCCTCTTCCAGCTCTGAAGTCTTGAAACGTGTCTCTGGGATTAGAAGCTTGTTGAGTTTAGTCCACAAGAGACTGTTCTTTTCCTTTCTCTCAAGATGATATCCCATGATGGGGCTGCCTCCATTGTTTGTGGGAGGCTTCCATTCAACAACCATGTTATCCTTAGTTGCAGCAGATACAACTGGTGTTCCTGGAGCAGCCGGCTCACTGAATGGATACTGAGCAACAACAGCAGGAGAGAGAATGGCAGAACTCTTTCCATATCTATTCTCAGAGGACACTCTGAATTGATACTCAACACCAGTCTTTAACTTGGTGACTTTGATGGTGGTCCTTGCAATAGTAGCAGACACGATCTGCCATGAGGTTGTGGTGGTGTCTCTTTTCTCCACAATGTAGTTGTTGATCTGACAGCCTCCAGTGTACTCTGGAGGTTCCCAGGCCAGTGTGACATAATTAGAGCTAACTTCCTCAATTTTCACAGGGCCTGTTGGTGGGCCAGGCTTATCAAGAACAATAACAGTAAGCTCTGCTGTAGCTGTTCCAACACTACTGGTAGCTGTGATAACGTACTGACCAGAGTCATCCCTGTTTACATCCTTGATGGTTAGCTTGGTAGATGATGCTGTGCCGGATACATTGAGCCTAGTTGTCTCTTTGAGAGCCTGTCCATTCTTTTTCCATTCTACCTTGGGAACGGGGCGTCCAATAACTGGAATCTCAATTTTCAGATCCTCACCATTCTGTAAACTGTAAGTGTTGAAAGCAATCTTGAATCTGGGTTCAATAGTGACATCTTTGGCGGTCACTGGTGCCGCCAGAGGCCTGGGATCACTCTTGCCCTTCTCATTAAAAGCTGAAACTCTAAACAGATATTCATGTCCTGCGCTTAGGCCAGTGACAGTGCCCTCACAGGCTTTGGCTATGGTTGCCACTACCCATTCTTCTGAGCCCACAGGCTGCATCTCAATGTAATAGCCCATGATTCTACTACCTCCATCATGGTCTGGCTTCTCCCATGAGAGTGACACAGTGGTTTTTGTCACTTCAGTCAAGGTGACTTTACCTACAGAAAGAGGAGGCTCAGAGGTCTTCACTGATTCCTGTGTCTCAACTGCCTGTCCGATACCAAACTCGTTCTCTGCTAATACTCTGAAATAGTAAATAGCTCCTTCAGTGAGTCCGGTGATTCGGTAGCTTGTTTTTGTGCACTTGTTGTCCACATTAGAGTAAACCTGTCTATTGGCCTCACGCTTTTCAACCAGGTAGTTCTTGATTCTTGCACCACCATCAATGAGAGGAGGCTCCCATGTCAGAGTGATACTTTCCCGTTTGATATCTTTTACAGTTAGATTAAGAGGAGCCCCTGGAGTGTCCAGTACTTTGACAGACACAAAGGCTGATTTTGTGCCAGCGCTGTTTTCCAAGGTAAGGATGTATTTTCCAGCATCATATCTGTCACAGATGTCAATGGAGAGCTGTGTGTAATCTTCCCCTGTCTCTATCTGAACTTTACTGGGCAGCTCTCCATCCTCCTTTGCCCAGGTAACTTCAGGGGTTGGACGACCTTTGAATGGAATGCAGAGTATCAAGGAGCCACCTGCACGTACAACTTTTCCTTTCCTGAGCTCTGAATCCAGAATCATCTCTGGAGGATCAATCTTATCCAAAGGCTTCAAAACTCCCTGAATCTCAGTGGGTTCACCAACACCAAGCTTGTTGATGGCACATATACGTACTTTGTATTCCTGGTGCTCTATCAACTTAGTGATTGTGAACTTTGTAGCATTGACACCAGAAGGTGGAGTGCAAATGGTCCACTCCTCTTCATCAGCCTTTGTAATTTCCACAGCATATCCTTGAATCTCACAACCACCATCATAGATAGGACGATGCCAGGCCACAGTGAGGGAGTCTTTACCAGTGTCGACTAAATGTGCATTGGTTGGACAGCCTGGTTCAAAGGTGGGGTCACAAGCTTTGAGGTAGGGTGTAGCTGGGCTTGGCTGACCGACTCCAGCTGCATTCTCAGCAGAAACCCTGAATTCATATTCATGGTCCTCAGTCAGTCCTGTTACTCTGAAACGCAAGTCTGTCACCCTGCGTTTGTTGCACTTGGTCCATCTCACTCCAGCTCTGTCTCTCTTTTCAACAATGTAACCAACAATCTCACTGCCTCCTGTGGTTTCAGGGCGGTTCCAGCAGACAGTCATTGAGTCCCTGGTAATGTTGGTGATCTCGAGCTCCTGAGGTGCGCCAGGAGGAACAAAAGGATTCCTCATGATAACTGGCGCTGATTCGAGGGGCTCTCCCACGCCATATTTGTTGACAGCCATGACTCTGAAGATATACTCATTGCCCTTCAACAATTTTGTAACCTTGAACATAGTAGCACCACAGTCACCAGAAACCACAGTCCATGCTAGACGGCTAGTTTCTCTCTTCTGAATGACATAGTGAGAAATGCTAGCTCCTCCATCGTGCCTGGGTGGCAGCCATGACAGTGAGCACTTCTCCTCAGTGACATTGCTTACAGTAAGAGGACCCTCTGAGGGACCTGGTCTGTCTAGGACCTTTACACTGAATGGGACGGTCTTAGTGCCAGCCACATTGGTAAGAACCAGTGTGTACTGTCCACCATCCACTCTAATGGCATCCTTAACAACCAGCAAGGCCTTGAAGTCTGTGTTTTTGATTTCAGCTCTTGCTGAATTTTCCACTTCAACACTTCCCTTGAACCACTGAGCTGTAGGGATGGGCTTTCCTTCAACACTAGCCTCCAGATTGAAAGTCTCTCCAGCATTGATGACAAGGGTCTGGTTGTACATAGGATCTGTCTCGCATTTGGGTGGGTCAACCTCATCCTTGGCAGTGATGGATCCTGTGCTCTCAGAGGGCTTGCTGACAGCACCAGCTGCATTCCTTGCAATGACCCTGAAGTCATATTTGTTGTCCTCTGACAGGCCTGTAACTGTGAATTCATGTTCCATTATGTTTGCAAAGCTGGCCTTCATCCACTTTCCCTCAGGTAGGTCACGTTTTTCCACTACATAACCAGTAACCAGGCTTCCTCCATCATATATAGGAGCAGTCCATCTCAGCATCACTGAGTGCCTGGTCACAATTACAGCCTCAGGACGTCCAGGAGGATCACATGGGTCACGGGCCACGTAAACCTCAGACACTTTGCTGCATTTTCCTATTCCAACAATATTTTCAGCATAGACTCTGTATTCATACTCAATGCCTTCCTCAAGGGGAGTGGATTTGAATCTGCAGTCTTGAATTAGCATTTTATTGATCTTGGTCCAGAGAATACTATTCTTCTCTTTCCTCTCCAGATGGTAGCCCAAGATGGCACTGCCACCATCGGATGGGGGTTTGTGCCACTCAACTATCATATAGTCTTTACTGTATGAGGACACAAATGGTGTTCCTGGTGGACCAGGCTCCTGGAATGGATACTGTGCCAACACAGGCTCTGAATCAATTGCATAACTCTTTCCATATCTGTTCTCTGCATAGATCCTGAATTGGTATTCAGAACCAGTCTTCAGATTGCCCACTTTGAGTGTGGTTCTGGCCACAGTGGCAGATACGACTACCCAGTTAGTTGTGGTTGTGTCCCTCTTTTCCACCACATAGTTGGAGATAGGGCAGCCTCCTGTATATGTAGGTGGTTCCCAGCTAAGGGTCATACTCTCAGCACTGATGTCCTCCACCTTAACAGGTCCTGTTGGTGGGCCTGGTTTGTCAAGGGTAATCACCTCAATCGTAGCATCCTTGGAACCAAGGTTATTTGCAACATTGATGCTGTACATGCCTCCATCTTCTCTAGTTGCATCTTTAATAGTCAGAGTGGTGTGATGTGCTGAGTCTGTGACATTGACTCTAGTGGTCTGTTTGAGCGCAGCTCCATCTTTGGTCCAAGTGATGGTTGGTTTTGGATGACCAGCAATGGGGACCTCTATCTTGAGGTCATAGCCAACCTGAACACTGTATGTGCTCACTTTGGGTCTTACAGCAGGCTCAATAACAAGGTCCTTTGCCACAACTGACTGGACCAGTTGTCTGGGGTCACTTTTACCCTTATCATTCACAGCCACAACTCTGAACTGATACTCCTCTCCCTTGAGAAGATTAGTAACCACAGTCTCCAGTGCCTTTCCACTAGCACACAAAGACCAAGCTTCACTGTCCTTAGGTGCCAGTTCAACTTCATAGTGACTGATCCTGCTGCCACCATCATGTATGGGTTTTTCCCAAGAAAGAGTTACAGTACTGGAGGTCACGTCAACAACGCTGACTTTACCAGGTGGCTGAGGCTTCTCAGAGATTTTGATTGGCTCCAAAGTTTTAGCAGGGAGACCAACACCATATTCGTTTTCAGCCAGAACTCTGAAGAAGAAGATGCCACCCTCTGGTAGAGGCTCAACTTTCCATGACATCCTGTTGCAGGTGGTGATGGGAGAATACACTTTCCTGGTACTCTCACGCTTCTCAACAATGTAATGCTTAATCTTTGAGCCACCATCAAGAACTGGAGGCTCCCATGTGAGAGTGACTGAATTCTTGGTAATTTCTTTAACGATCAAGTTAGCTGGTGGACTGGGTGAGTCCAAAACTCTTACGCTGATGAAGACTGACTTCACTCCGCTGGCATTTTCTGCAGTCAGGGTGTACTTGCCACTGTCAAATCTGTCAACATTCTCAATGACAAGTGAGGCATAGGTGCCTGTAGTGTCAATCTGGGCTGTCTCTTTAATCTCACCCTCAGCTTTGCCCCATTTTACCTCTGGTGCTGGACGACCCCTCACAGGAACATAAAGCCTTAGAGTGCTAGCTGCTCTGATGTTGATCATCTTTCTCATATCATTATCCAAATCAAGATCTGGAGCTTCAAGCTTCTCCTCAAGAAGAATTTTTCCTGGAACATCAGCATGCTCACCAACACCAACTTTGTTGACAGCACATACTCTGAACTGGTACTCATGCTTTTCCAGAAGTTTCTTCACTGTAAATTTGGTGTCGGTGATTCCAGTTGGGGGAGTGCACATGAACCACTCATCAGATGCCCCATTGCAGGCTTCAACGATATAAGCCTGAATCTCACAGCCACCATCATAGATAGGTTTGCCCCATGCCAGGGAAACAGTGGACCTAGATGAGTCCACCACCTTGGGGTTGTTGGGTGGGCCTGGTTTGAAGATAGGATCCAGTGCTTTGTAGTAAATTGTAGGTTCACTAGGTGTGCCTATACCGGCAGCATTCTCTGCAGCAACTCTAAATTCATAGCTATGGTTTTCCAGGAGCCCTGTCACTCTGAAGCGCAGCTCACTCACAGTACGCTTGTTGCACCTAGTCCACCTTACACCGTCCTTATCACGCTTCTCAACAATATATCCTTGGATTGGACTGCCACCATCATGAGCTGGTCTTTCCCAGGTCACCACCATGGAGTCTTTGGTTATTGTGGAGACCTCTACCTCTGTTGGTGGGTTGGGAGTGACAAATGGATTTCTGGCAATCATGGGCTCAGATTCTAGTGGTTCACCAACTCCATATTTGTTTACTGGGATCACTCTGAATATGTACTCATTATTAGGAAGAAGTTTTGTAATCTTTAGGTTCAGTGTTTGAACTTTAGGTTCAACCACAGTCCAAACCAGTCGGCTGGTTTCCCTCCTCTCAACAATGTAATGGGAAACATCACTGCCACCATCTTGCAAGGGGGGTTTCCATGAAATGGAGCATTTTTCACTAGTGACTCCATAGATGGAGATAGGGCCTTCAGGTGGACCTGGTCTGTCCAAGACCTTGACATTGATGTTTACAGTTTTTTCTCCTCCAACATTCTTTACCAGCAAAGTATACTGACCTCCATCAACACGGATGGCTTCTTTGACAACTATACAAGCTGTAAAATCAGTGTTCTTGAGTTCTAGCCGAGCTGCCTCAGCAATCTCTTGGCCCTCCTTGAGCCAATGCACTGTTGGCACTGGCTTGCCATAGATAGCAGCCTCAAGCCTAAAGGTCTCTCCAGCATTAACCACTACAACCTGTGAATACTTAGATTCCAAGTCAATCTTTGGTGGATCAACCTCATCCTTTGCAGTAATTGATCCCGTTGAATCAGAAGGCTGACTGAGGACACTTGCTGCATTTCTTGCGATGACACGGAACTCATAGATCTGATCTTCAGTTAATCCTGTGACAACGAATTCAGTTTCAATAATATTGGTGAAACTGGCCTTCATCCAGCGGCCAGTTCCTTCCTTCTTCTCAACAATATAGCCTGTGATCTTGATGCCGCCATCATATTCAGGTTTGGTCCATCTAAGTGTCACCTGGTTTCTTGTAACAATGACAGCCTCTGGTTTTCCTGGTCTGCAACAAGGATCTCTGGCCACTTGCATTTCACTTACTTTGCTAGCTTTACTCAAGCCGACAATGTTTTCAGCATACACTCTAAATTCATATTCAATTCCCTCTTCAAGGCCAATGACCTTAAACCTGGGTTCTGGAATAATTTGTTTGTTCTGTTTCACCCACAGCAAGCTGTTTCTCTCTTTCAGCTCTAGGTGATAGCCCAAAATTTTGCTTCCTCCATCATTGCTGGGTTTCTCCCACACAACCACCATGGTCTCCTTGGTGGCCGACTGGACCACGACGGAGCGAGGTTGGCTGGGCAACTCAAATGGATACTGAGCGATAATGGTATCAGAAAGCAGAACTGAGGACTTGCCATATCTGTTCTCTGCAGCAATCCTGAACTGATACTCACATCCTGTCTTCAGACGGGCTGCTTTAATGGTGGTTCTGGCCACTGTAGCTGACACAATCTGCCAGTTGGTGGTAGATGTGTCTCTCTTCTCAACAACATAATTGTTGATGGAGCAACCACCCTCATACTCAGGTGGATTCCAAGAAAGGACCACACTGTCAGCAGTGACCTCATCCAGTTTAATTGGGCCAGTTGGAGGACCAGGCTTGTCAAGAACAATGACACTGAGGTCTGTAGATGCCTCTCCAGCTGAGTTGTTCAGTTTAACTGTGTAAGTGCCAACATCATCTCTGCAAGCCTCCTTAATAACCAGGAGAAGGTTTTTGTCTCCGGCTTCAGCATTAACCCTAGTTGTTTCCTTGAGAGCAACACCATCTTTGAGCCAAGTTGCTGTAGCCTTGGGGAAGGCAGCATAAGGTACATCTATCTTAAGATCATCTCCTGCCATTACACTAAATGTGGTGAACAGCAGTTTGAAGGTTGGTACAATAACCAAATCTTTGGCAACCACAGGCTGACTAAGAGGTCGTGGGTCACTAACTCCCTTTTCATTGGTGGCTATGATTCGGAACATGTACTCTTCTCCCTGAGTAAGGCCAGTTACAAGAGCTGCATTGGTTTTCACAACCATAACTTGAGTCCATTTGTCACTGCCTTTGCCCTGCATTTCAACTATATATCCTGTTATTCTGCTACCACCATCATGGTCAGGCTTTTCCCAACTCAGTGAGACACTAGTGCCAGTTACTTCACAAAGGGACACTTTCCCTGGTGGTAGAGGCTTCTCTGATGCTTTAATAGGTTCAAGGGTTTCCACAGGGAGGCCAATGCCATATTCATTTTCAGCAAGAATTCTGAAGGAGTACAGCTTTCCTTCCTCCAGGTCTCCAACTTTCCAACTAGACTTATGGCAGCTGGCACACACTGTTGAGTAGGCCTTTCTGGTTGACTCACGCTTCTCCACAATGTAGTTGCGAACTCTTGAGCCACCATCAATGAGGGGTGCATCCCAAACAAGGGAAACTGAATCTCTTGTGACTTCCTTTACAATCAGATTCTGAGGTGCTCCTGGAGTATCAAGCACCCTGACATTGACAAAAGCTGTCTTGCTTCCTGATGCATTCTCAACAGTCACCATGTATTTACCTGCATCAAACCTATCAACATTTTCAACCTGAAGAGTGGTAAATGAAGGGGTGATTTCAATGTTAGCTTTATCAAGGGATTCTCCATGCTCCCTTGACCATTTAACTTCAGGTGCTGGTCTTCCCTTAATAGGAACAAACAGTCTGAGTGTGCTACAGGCTCTGATGCAAACCACCTTGCGCAGCTCTGCTCCAAGTTCAATTTCTGGAGGAATCAGCCTGTCTTCAGCCTTGGGAGTTCCAGGAACAGCAGCAGGCTCACCCACTCCTTCACAATTAGTGGCACAAATGTTGATTTTGTACTCTTGGTTTTCCTTCAAGCCTGTAATGGTGAAGGAAGTGGCAGTCCATCCCTTCTTTGGAGTATGAATAGTCCATTCATCCTCCTCAGGTAAGCATGTCTCTACAATGTATCCAGTGATTTCAGAACCACCATCGTAAACAGGCTTATTCCAGGCAAGGGTGATAGAGGACTTAGTTGTGTCAAGTAGTCTGGGGTTACCTGGAGGTCCAGGCTGGAAGATAGTGTCTTCTGCTTTGTAGAATGGACTGGAAGGACTTGGCTGGCTTATTCCAGCATTGTTTTCAGCAAGAACTCTGAATTCATACTCATGTCCTTCTGTGAGGCCAGAGCACTTAAATCGTAGGTCAGTTACAGTCCTCTTGTTGCACTTCACCCAGCGTAAGCCAGTCTTATCTCTTCTCTCAATAATGTAGGTGTTTATTCTACTGCCTCCATCATGCTCAGGCCGCTCCCAGCAGACAACCATGGAGTCCTTAGTAATGGTGGTAACTTCAGGCTGGTGGGGTGGATCACTTGGGACATAGGGGTTGACACAAATGACTGGTTCAGACTCTAGAGGTTCACCCAGACCATACTTGTTAACAGCCATGACCCTGAAGATGTACTCATTGCCCTTCAGAAGCTTGGTGACCTTGAATCTGTTTGCCTGCAGGTCAGTGGCCACATTTGTCCATGCCAACCTACTGGTCTCACGTCTTTGAATTATGAAGTACTCAATCTTGGCACCGCCATCATGTGAAGGGTGTAGCCAGTTAAGGACGCACTTCTCAGCAGCGATATCAGTGACGGTAAGAGAGTCTGGTGGTCCAGGTCTGTCTAGCACTTTGACATTGTATGTGAACTTGGCAAAGCCACCAGGATTGCTGGCAGTAAGAGTAAACGAGCCTCCATCCCTCCTCAAAGAATCTTTGTTTATTAGAGTTGTGTGGAAATCAGTTGTCTTAATCTCTATCTTGGCTGTATCCTCAAGCTCCTTTCCGTCCTTGGTCCATACCAGAGATGGGATTGGCCTGCCAGTAACACTAGCTTCTAACTTGAAAATCTCTCCTGCCATGACCACAACATTGCTGCTATATGATGCATCAACATCAAGTCTAGGCTCTTCAATGTCATCTCTGCATGTGATAGCCTCAGATGACTGGGATGGAGCACTAACTGCACCTGCTGAGTTTCTAGCAGTGACACGGAATTCATAAGTTGCATCTTCAATCAGACCGCTAACTGTATAAACGGTTTCCAGGATGTTGTTAAAGTTTGCTTTGAGCCAGCGTCCATTTGGCATCTCTCTTCTTTCTACTGTGTATCCAGTGATGGAAAATCCACCATCTCCCTCTGGTTTGGTCCATGAAAGGGTCACCTCATGCCTGGTGACATTAAGTGCCACAGGCCTGCCTGGTTGGTCGACTGGGTCCAATGCATACATAGG
>NC_054879.1:1189798-1317205 GCF_018320785.1 Cheilinus undulatus | reverse complement strand
AACGGTTTGTGGTTGAGAAATGTTAGGTTTGATTTTGAAACCTTAAAGATTCTAAATCAAATTTGAGGGTTTGAGATTTTCTTAATGCTGAAAATCTAAAGAAATATGTCGAGTGAAGAGAGGGAAAACCAACCTTATGTGTTATGTTTAAAATAAAATATCATTTTGTCGTTTTTCTCACATTAATGCATCGATATGTCAAAGAAATTAGCTCTATTTAAATCTAATGACATCATTAGGGACTTTCCAAAGAGGGCTCTGATCTCTGACGTCATATTCCGCAAGTGGCTGTGATCTGCTGTTTGAATGTAAAAATGTCGGCCATTTTAAATGTGGGGCCTGGAGCTTGTTAGCACAAAATTGTCACAAAATGGCTGTCTTTTCTGAAGCTAGTAAAGTTTTCAGCGACATTTGTGATTCATTCACTCCTGTTTTTATAAGACTCAAGGATTACTATCACCACAGTGCAGCAGCATTAAAGTAGAACATCAATGATAGCGTTCACTCTACTGTAGAAAAACAAGTTATTTAAAAATATTTCAGAGTGAAATGTACAGAGCCATTACCACTAAATGGGTCAAACACCACTGATATTTCAGTGTATAGTTCGTAGATTGCATCTTGAGATGATTTGTAGGAGGCCACTGAAGTAAGGAAAAACAGAGTGTTCATGATTTAAGGAAAAATTGAAATACTTAGCTGCATAGGAAATTAAGTCTGTAATGCATTGAGGTACACACCATTACATTCATCTTTCTGAAAGAAGAAAAGGCCTTAAATTTTAACTTTCCATGTGAATCTTTAGCCAAGACTGAGGCCAGTCTTTCAAATAATCAGCTATTATTGAAGTTGTCTGTCTGGTTCTTAATGATCTGTGTTGCACACTTGTTTGTGTTTGTGTGTGAATTTAATCTCATATTTTGACATTAAGTCTCACAATTGTGAGTTTGAAAATCACAATTTTGATGCTTATCTCTTGTAGCCAAATATTATCATTTTAAACTCCTGATTTTGACATTTATCTGAGAGAACATTTAAGATTGACAATTTCAATGTTAATCCTATTAATATTACCATTTTAAACTCCTGATAATATGCATAAGTAAATAAATGTACTTTCAAATGAGAGATTAATTCTTAATTTTAACAAATGATCATGAGTTTAAATGGTAATATTATTAGGATTAACATTGAAATTGCCAGTCTTAAATGTTCTATCAGATAAATGTAAAAATCAGGAGTTTAAAATGGTAATAATTGCCAGTCTTAAATGTCATATCAGATAAGTGTCAAAATCAGGAATTTAAAATGGTAATATTTGGCTACAAGAGATAAGGTAAATGTACCCATTAAGCCCACCAAAATATTTTTCATAGATACAAAGATGGTTTATAAACATGATCACTTATTAAAATGAAGAATTAATCTCTAATTTGAAAGTACATTTATTTACTTATGCATATTTTAAAGAACAAATTAAAGAAACTTTATGAATAAAGTCAAAAGTCTGGCATGGGCTTAATTGGTACCTAAGTACCATTTAAGCCCTCGTGTGTTCCAAATAAGCCCACAACCACATTTATTGACAGAAATATAAAAATCTATATTTTTTTAGGTAGTAAACAAATATTCATAGAGTAACATGTTATACATGTTAAAATTGATTTTTTGAACTTGGATTTAATGTTTGGCTTGTGAAATGGACCACCACAAACATGACTAAATAGGCCTAAAACTAATTTTCATTGGCTTCAGTATTTAACATTTCATTGAACATTTTATTAAATATTTACAAAATCTTAATTAATATTGACAAAATAAAAAAAATGTATTTGTTTTTAAAAGTATTAAATGACATTACAGTGCATCAACAATATCTCATTGAACTTAGATTTAATGTTTGGCTGTAACAATGATGATTTTAGGACAGTTGCTGTAGTTCTTCCTTTTTGTTGGCATTTCTCTCACTGTAAACAAATTATTATGCAAAATTAACTGACATAACAATTCTTCTGGGCAGTGTGTGATCTGTACTCATGTTAATGAAGTTAGTATAACAACATCCAACACAGGATTACAGTGACAAGCTACCAAAAATGTCATTAATTCCTACTGAAACACATAAGGTGGGCTTAAATGGAACACACTGGGCTTAAATGGTTCTACAGTGACTTCCAGGGAGATAAAGATAATATTTTCTCACCAAAATGAAACAAATGTATAAAGAAATGCCTGTAGCCTAAATATGCTGTAAAACTTGCCATCCCTCTTTAGCCAAACTTTCTGAATTATCAAGGAGTTCTTGTTCAAAGCTAGCTTACGCCAGCTGTTTTTTGGGTCACTGTACCATTTAAGCCCACCTTGGAAAAAAGACATTTTTTGAAAATATTTCACCCACCCAAACCATTTTTTGTGTCTTAATTTGAAGATTTATGTAAAATGAATCAGAAAACACCTTTTAATCCTTAAGCAGTGTATTTATCTGTAGGGCTACATGTATTGACTAGTGATTTGCTCGCTACGCTAGCTAGCATGACTCATCTTTTCACATGAAACTAAATAGTAAGAAATGACAAAAAACTACTTGTTTATAAACAAAAAACAAATCAATGATCTCTCAAATTACATAATATGAATGTATTTACCAAGTCAGTGGCTGAAAATAGTTGAAAAGAGTTTTTTTCTGAGGGGTCCCAAAACACCAAAGCTTTGAGGCGACTTTATCTGAGCCTCCTTGAGACTGCACGAATGTAGGCAAGCCTTTTTCAGTATCGACAAATGTGATTGGTGTCAAACAAAAACCAACTTTAAATTTGATCACATATTTTGACCTTTTTAGATGTACAGTTTTGAGGTTTATCTCATTAATGACCTCTAAAACGTATGATTTTGACTATAATCTCCTTGACCTTTTAGACTCATCATTTTGAATTTTTCTGTTTACTGTACTTTGATATTGTTGTTTCTCGAGGGGTATGTTCTGGTCAGATGGATCTGTAGGTTTTCTGTTTGAAATGATAAGCAATAATTTTATATGGTTAATTTCTTTGATATCCTTCATGCTTAATAATTACAGCTTCTTTGAAAATGTCCTATGAACTATTGTCTCTGAAAATTTCCATCCTGAACCACAAGAGATGCTCCAATAATGGTTCTAAATATGTTATGAAAGTATGTTTTTGTTCAAATCTTTTGCAGTTTTACTGATACAACATAGTGAATTTATTTTACAGAACAGTAAAGTGAGAGACAATCACCATCGAACGGAGTAGAACTACAGGATAGAGATCCAACACCACTGAAGGAGAGACAGAAGCTCGAAAGAAAGAGTGACTGGAACTAAGAAAACCGGAGAGAGGACTGGAAAGACTGACGATGTCAGACCAGGAGAGAGGAAGAAGCAGGAGGGAGGAGCTGGAGAGAGGTAAGGAGGAGGAGAAGGAGGGAGTGAAGAAGATGGAGCTGGAGAGAGGTAAGGAGGAGGAGATGGAGACAGTGAAGAAGGAGATGGAGAGAGTGGAGGAGGAGCTGGAGAGACTGAAGGAGGAGTTCGAGAGAGTGAAGGAGGAGATGGAGAGGGGAATGGAGGAAGAGATGGAGAGAGTGGAGGAGGAACTGGAGAGAGTGAAGGAGGACCTGGAGCTGGAGAGAGTGAAGGAGAGGGAGTTGGAGAGAGTGAAGGTGGAGATGGAGAGTATGAAGGAGGACCTGGAGAGAGTGCAGGAGAAGGAGATGGAGAGAGTGAAGAAGGAGCTGGAGAGAGTGAAGGAGGAGGAGATGGAGAGAGTGAAGGTGGAGATTGAGAGAGTTAAGGAGGAGGAAATGGAGAGAGCGAAGGAGGAGGAGCTGGAAAGAGTCAAGGAGGAGATGGCGAGAGTAAAGGAGGAGATGATGAGAGTGAAGGAGGAGATGGACACAGTGAAGGAGGAAGAGGTGATGAGGGTGAAGGAGGAGATGGAGAGGTTGAAGGAGATGGAGATAGACAGAGTAAAGGAGGAAATGGTGAGAGTGAAGGAGGAGGAGATTATGAGAGTGAAAGAGGAGATGGCGAGAGTGAAGGAGGAGGAAATGAGAGTGAAGGAGGAGGAGATGGAAAGAATGATGGAGGAGATGGAGACAGTGAAGGAGGAGTTGAAGAGAGTGAAGGAGGAGCTGGAGAGAAAGGAGGAGCTGAAGAGAGTGAAGGAGGAGCTGGAGAGAGAGGAGGAGAAGGAGATAGAGAGATTGAAGGAGGAGATGGAGACAGTGAAGGAGGAGCTGGAGAGAGAGGAGGAGATGAAGAGAGTGAAAGAGGAGGAGCTTGAGAGAGCTAAGAAGGAGATGAAGAGAGTGAAGGAGGATGAAATGAGAGTGAAGGGCGAGGAGCTGGAGAGAAAAGAGGAGATGGAGACAGTGAAGGTGGAGCTTGAAAGAGTGAAGTAGGATCTAGAGAGAAAGGAGGAGAAGAAGAGAGTGAAGGAGGAGATGGAAAGAGTGAAGGAGGAGGAGCTGGAGAGAGTGAAGGAGGAGATGGAGAGAGTGAAGGAGGAGTTGAAGAGAGTGAAGGAGGAGCTGGAGAGAGAGGAGGAGATGAAGAGAGTGAAGGAGGAGGAGCTTGAGAGAGTGAAGGAGGAGATGGAGAGAGTGAAGGAGGAGCTGGAGAGAGTGATGGAGGAGCTGGAGAGAGAGGCGGAGATGAAGAGAGTGAAGGAGAAGGAGCTTGAAAGAGTGAAGGAGGAGATGGAGAGAGAGGAGGAGCTGGAGATGGAGAGTGTGAAGGAGGAGCTGGACAGAGTGAAGGAGGAGCTGCAGAGAGAGGAGAAGCTGGAGAGAGTGAAGGAGACAGAGACGGACAGAGTGAAGGAGCTGCTGGGGAGAGTGATGGAGGAAGAGATGGAGAGAGTGAAGGAGGAGATGGAGAGAGTGAAGGAGGAAGAGCTGGAGAAAGAATGGTACGGAAAGGAGCATGCAGAGAGGGAGAAGAGAGAGAAAGAGGATGATGTAGATAGGGTTTTACAGAACGACTTAGAGGGTTTGGAGCAGGAGGAGATGAGAGAGGATACTCATTCCAAGCAGGGCATCATTTCAAGACTGAAGCTGCGCTACATGGAATACAAAAGAAACAAGATCGTCAAAGCTGTGGCCAAGACAAAGGGGAAGACTGAGAAGCTTATCAGGAAACAGGGAGCCTTAGAGGAAAAGATTAGACAGAAGAAGGAGAAGCGATTTCAGAAGAGAAATGAAGAGGGACAATATGCTCAGAAGAAAGGGTGAAAGTGGAGATGGAGAAAGTGAGGGAGGTGGAGCCTGAGAGAGTGAAGGAGGAGGAGATGGAGAGAGTGAAGGAGGAGGAGCCAGAGAAAGTGAAGGAGGAGGAGATGGAGAGAGTGATGGTGGAGGAGATGGAGAAAGTGAAGGAGGAGATAGAGAGAGTGAAGGAGGAGGAGAAGAGAGTGAAAGAGGAGAGGGAGAGATTGAAGAAGGAGACGGAGAGAGTGAAAAAGCTGCAGAGAGTTAAGGAGGAGCTGGAGAGAGTGAAGGAGATGGAGATAGTGATGTAGGAGATGGAGTGAGTAAAGGAGGAGATGGAGAGAGTGAAGGAGGAGGAGATGAAGAGAGTGAAGGAGGAGGAGAAGAGAGTGAAAGAGGAGATGGAAAGATTGAAGAAGGAGATGGAGAGAGTGAAAAAGGAGCTGAAGAGAGTGGAGGAGGAGCTGGAGAGAGTGATGGAGGAGGAGACGGAGAAAATGAAGGAGGAGATGAGAGAGTGAAGGAGGAGGAGCTGGAGAGAGTGAAGTAGGAAATGGAGAGAGAGAGGGAGGAGATGGAAGGAGTGAAGGGTGAGATGTAGAGAGTGGAGGAAGAGATGGAGAGAGTGAAGGAGGAGATTAAGAGAGTCAGGGAGGAGATGGAGATAGTGAAGGAGGAGATGGAGCGAGTGAAGGAGGAGATGGAGAGAGTGGAGGAGGATGAGATGAGAGAGTGGAGGAGGACTTGGAGAAATTGAAGTTGGAGGAGATGGAGAGAGTGAATGAGGAGCTGAAGAGAGTATAGTAGGAGATGAGAAAGTGGAAGAGGAGCTGGAGAGAGTGAAAGAAGAGATGGAGAGAGTGAAGCAGGAGAAGCTGGAGAGAGTGGAGAAGAAGGAGATGGAGAGACTGAAGAAGGTAATGGAAAGTGTGAAGGAGGAGATGGAGAGACTGAAAGAGGAGGAGATGAAAGAGTGAAGGAGGAGCTGGAGAGAGTGAAGGAGATGGAGATAGTGATGTAGGAGATGGAGTGAGTGAAGGCAGAGATGGAGAGAGTGAAGGAGGAGGAGATGAAGAGAGTGAAGAAGGAGGAGAAGAGAGTGAAAGAGGAGATTGAGAGATTGAAGAAGGAGATGGAGAGAGTGAAAAAGGAGCTGCAGAGAGTGAAGGAGGAGCTGGAGAGAGTGAAGGAGATGGAGATAGTGATGTAGGAGATGGAGTGAGTGAAGGAGGAGATGGAGAGAGTGAAGGAGGAGGAGATGAAGAGAGTGAAAGAGGAGGAGAAGAGAGTGAAAGAGGAGAAGGTAGAGATTGAGGAAGGAGATGGAGAGAGTGAAAAAGGAGCTGAAGAGAGTGAAGGAGGAGCTGGAGAGAGTGAAGGAGGAGGAAATGGAGAGATTGAAGGAGGAGGAGCTGGAGAGAGTGAAGTAGGAAATGGAGAGAGGGAGGGAGGAGATGGAGAGAGTGAAGGGTGAGATGTAGAGAGGGGAGGAAGAGATGGAGAGAGTGAAGGAGGAGCTGAGGAGAGTAGATGAGGAGATGAGAAAGTGGAGGAGGAGATGGAAAGAGTGAAGGAGTAAGAGATGGAGAGAGTGGAGGAGGATGAGATGAGTGAGTGGAGGAGGAGCTGGAGAGAGTGAAGGAGGAAGAGGTGGAGAGAGTGACGAGGAGCTGACAGAGTGAATAAGGAGATGAGAGAGTGAAGGAGGAGGAGATGGAGAGAGTGAAGGAGGAGGAGATGGAGAGAGTGAAGTGGGAGGAGATGGAGAGAGTGAAGGAGGACTAGATGGAGAGAGTGATGGAGGAGGAGCTGGAGAGAGTGAAGGAGGAGATGGAGAGAGTGAAGGAGGAGCTGGAGAGAGTGATGGAGGAGCTGGAGAGAGAGGCGGAGATGAAGAGAGTGAAGGAGAAGGAGCTTGAAAGAGTGAAGGAGGAGATGGAGAGAGAGGAGGAGCTGGAGATGGAGAGTGTGAAGGAGGAGCTGGACAGAGTGAAGGAGGAGCTGCAGAGAGAGGAGAAGCTGGAGAGAGTGAAGGAGACAGAGACGGACAGAGTGAAGGAGCTGCTGGGGAGAGTGATGGAGGAAGAGATGGAGAGAGTGAAGGAGGAGATGGAGAGAGTGAAGGAGGAAGAGCTGGAGAAAGAATGGTACGGAAAGGAGCATGCAGAGAGGGAGAAGAGAGAGAAAGAGGATGATGTAGATAGGGTTTTACAGAACGACTTAGAGGGTTTGGAGCAGGAGGAGATGAGAGAGGATACTCATTCCAAGCAGGGCATCATTTCAAGACTGAAGCTGCGCTACATGGAATACAAAAGAAACAAGATCGTCAAAGCTGTGGCCAAGACAAAGGGGAAGACTGAGAAGCTTATCAGGAAACAGGGAGCCTTAGAGGAAAAGATTAGACAGAAGAAGGAGAAGTGATTTCAGAAGAGAAATGAAGAGGGACAATATGCTCAGAAGAAAGGGTGAAAGTGTAGATGGAGAAAGTGAGGGAGGTGGAGCCGGAGAACGTGAAGGAGGAGGAGATGGAGAGAGTGAAGGAGGAGGAGCCAGAGAAAGTGAAGGAGGAGGAGATGGAGAGAGTGATGGTGGAGGAGATGGAGAAAGTGAAGGAGGAGATAGAGAGAGTGAAGGAGGAGGAGAAGAGAGTGAAAGAGGAGAGGGAGAGATTGAAGAAGGAGATGGAGAGAGTGAAAAAGGAGCTGCAGAGAGTGAAGGAGAGAGTGCAGAGAGTGAAGGAGGAGAGAGTGAAGGAGGAGATGGAGAGAGTGAAGGAGGACTAGATGGAGAGAGTGATGGAGGAGGAGCTGGAGAGAGTGAAGGAGGAGATGGAGAGAGTGAAGGAGGAGCTGGAGAGAGTGATGGAGGAGCTGGAGAGAGAGGCGGAGATGAAGAGAGTGAAGGAGAAGGAGCTTGAAAGAGTGAAGGAGGAGATGGAGAGAGAGGAGGAGCTGGAGATGAAGAGAGTGAAGGAGGAGGAGAAGAGAGTGAAAGAGGAGATGGAAAGATTGAAGAAGGAGATGGAGAGAGTGAAAAAGGAGCTGAAGAGAGTGGAGGAGGAGCTGGAGAGAGTGATGGAGGAGGAGACGGAGAAAATGAAGGAGGAGATGAGAGAGTGAAGGAGGAGGAGCTGGAGAGAGTGAAGTAGGAAATGGAGAGAGAGAGGGAGGAGATGGAGGGAGTGAAGGGTGAGATGTAGAGAGTGGAGGAAGAGATGGAGAGAGTGAAGGAGGAGATTAAGAGAGTCAGGGAGGAGATGGAGATAGTGAAGGAGGAGATGGAGCGAGTGAAGGAGGAGAGTGGAGTTGGAGGAGATGAGAGAGTGGAGGAGGACTTGGAGAAATTGAAGTTGGAGGAGATGGAGAGAGTGAATGAGGAGCTGAAGAGAGTATAGTAGGAGATGAGAAAGTGGAAGAGGAGCTGGAGAGAGTGAAAGAAGAGATGGAGAGAGTGAAGCAGGAGAAGCTGGAGAGAGTGGAGAAGAAGGAGATGGAGAGACTGAAGAAGGTAATGGAAAGTGTGAAGGAGGAGATGGAGAGACTGAAAGAGGAGGAGATGAAAGAGTGAAGGAGGAGCTGGAGAGAGTGAAGGAGATGGAGATAGTGATGTATGAGATGGAGTGAGTGAAGGCAGAGATGGAGAGAGTGAAGGAGGAGGAGATGAAGAGAGTGAAGAAGGAGGAGAAGAGAGTGAAAGAGGAGATTGAGAGATTGAAGAAGGAGATGGAGAGAGTGAAAAAGGAGCTGCAGAGAGTGAAGGAGGAGCTGGAGAGAGTGAAGGAGATGGAGATAGTGATGTAGGAGATGGAGTGAGTGAAGGAGGAGATGGAGAGAGTGAAGGAGGAGGAGATGAAGAGAGTGAAGGAGGAGGAGAAGAGAGTGAAAGAGGAGAAGGTAGAGATTGAGGAAGGAGATGGAGAGAGTGAAAAAGGAGCTGAAGAGAGTGAAGGAGGAGCTGGAGAGAGTGAAGGAGGAGGAAATGGAGAGATTGAAGGGGGAGGAGCTGGAGAGAGTGAAGTAGGAAATGGAGAGAGGGAGGGAGGAGATGGAGAGAGTGAAGGGTGAGATGTAGAGAGGGGAGGAAGAGATGGAGAGAGTGAAGGAGGAGCTGAGGAGAGTAGATGAGGAGATGAGAAAGTGGAGGAGGAGATGGAAAGAGTGAAGGAGTAAGAGATGGAGAGAGTGGAGGAGGATGAGATGAGTGAGTGGAGGAGGAGCTGGAGAGAGTGAAGGAGGAAGAGGTGGAGAGAGTGACGAGGAGCTGACAGAGTGAATAAGGAGATGAGAGAGTGAAGGAGGAGGAGATGGAGGGAGTGAAGGAGGAAGAGATGGAGAGAGTGAAGTGGGAGGAGATGGAGAGAGTGAAGGAGGACTAGATGGAGAGAGTGATGGAGGAGGAGCTGGAGAGAGTGAATGAGGAGATGAGAGAGTGAAGTAGGAGGAGATGGAGAGAGCGAAGTAGGAGGAGATGGAGAGAGTGATGGAGGAGGAGCTGGAGAGAGTGATGGTGGAGGAGATGGAGAAAGTGAAGGAGGAGATGGAGAGAGTGAAGGAGGAGGAGAAGAGAGTGAAAGAGGAGAGGGAGAGATTGAAGAAGGAGATGGAGAGAGTGAAAAAGGAGCTGCAGAGAGTGAAGGAGGAGCTGGAGAGAGTGAAGGAGATAGAGATAGTGATGTAGAAGATGGAGTGAGTGAAGGAGGAGATGGAGAGAGTGAAGGAGGAGGAGATGAAGAGAGTGAAGGAGGAGCAGATGGAGAGAGTGATGGAGGAGGAGCTGGAGAGAGTGATGGTGGAGGAGATGGAGAAAGTGAAGGTGGAGATAGAGAGAGTGAAGGAGGAGGAGAAGAGAGTGAAAGAGGAGAGGGAGAGATTGAAGTAGGAGGAGATGGAGAAAGTGAAAAAGCTGAAGAGAGTGAAGGAGGAGCTGGAGAGAGTGAAGGAGATGGAGATAGTGATGTAGGAGATGGAGTGAGTAAAGGAGGAGATGGAGAGAGTGAAGGAGGAGGAGATGAAGAGAGTGAAGGAGGAGGAGAAGAGAGTGAAAGAGGAGATGGAGAGATTGAAGAAGGAGATGGAGAGAGTGAAAAAGGAGCTGAAGAGAGTGGAGGAGGAGCTGGAGAGAGTGAAGTAGGAAATGGAAAGAGTGAAGGAGGAGGAGATGGAGAGAGTGGAGGAGGAGATGGAGAGAGTGAAGGAGGAGCTGGAGAGAGTGAAGGAGGAAGAGATGGAGAGAGTGACGAGGAGCTGCAGAGAGTGAATGAGGAGATGAGAGAGTGAAGGAGGAGGAGATGGAGAGAGTGAAGGAGGAGGAGATGGAGAGAGTAAAGTAGGAGGAGATGGAGAGAGTGAAGGAGGAGGAGCCTAAGGGAGTGAAGTAGGAGGAGATGGAGAGAGTGAAGGAGGAGATGGAGAGAGTGATGGAGGAGGAGCTGGAGAGAGTGATGGTGGAGGAGATGGAGAAAGTGAAGGAGGAGATGGAGAGAGTGAAGGAGGAGGAGCTGGAGAGAGTGAAGTAGGAAATGGAGAGAGAGAGGGAGGAGATGGAGAGAGTGAAGGGTGAGATGTAGAGAGTGGAGGAAGAGATTGAGAGAGTGAAGGAGGAGATTAAGAGAGTCAGGGAGGAGATGGAGATAGTGAAGGAGGAGATGGAGCGAGTGAAGGAGGAGATGGAGAGAGTGGAGGAGGATGAGATGAGAGAGTGGAGGAGGATTTGGAGAAATTGAAGTTGGAGGAGATGGAGAGAGTGAAGGAGGAGCTGAAGAGAGTATAGTAGGAGATGAGAAAGTGGAAGAGGAGCTGGAGAGAGTGAAAGAAGAGATGGAGAGCGTGAAGCAGGAGAAGCTGGAGAGAGTGGAGAAGAAGGAGATGGAGAGACTGAAGAAGGTAATGGAAAGTGTGAAGGAGGAGATGGAGAGACTGAAAGAGGAGGAGATGAAAGAGTGAAGGAGGAGCTGGAGAGAGTGAAGGAGATGGAGATAGTGATGTAGCAGATGGAGTGAGTGAAGGCAGAGATGGAGAGAGTGAAGGAGGAGGAGATGAAGAGAGTGAAGAAGGAGGAGAAGAGAGTGAAAGAGGAGATTGAGAGATTGAAGAAGGAGATGGAGAGAGTGAAAAAGGAGCTGCAGAGAGTGAAGGAGGAGCTGGAGAGAGTGAAGGAGATGGAGATAGTGATGTAGGAGATGGAGTGAATAAAGGAGGAGATGGAGAGAGTGAAGGAGGAGGAGATGAAGAGAGTGAAGGAGGAGGAGAAGAGAGTGAAAGAGGAGAAGGTAGAGATTGAGGAAGGAGATGGAGAGAGTGAAAAAGGAGCTGAAGAGAGTGAATGAGGAGATGAGAGAGTGAAATAGGAGGAGATGGAGAGAGTGAAGTAGGAGGAGATTGAGAGAGTGATGGAGGAGGAGCTGGAGAGAGTGATGGTGGAGGAGATGGAGAAAGTGAAGGAGGAGATGGAGACAGTGAAGGAGGAGGAGAAGAGAGTGAAAGAGGAGAGGGAGAGATTGAAGAAGGAGATGGAGAGAGTGAAAAAGGAGCTGCAGAGAGTGAAGGAGGAGCTGAAGAGAGTGAAGGAGATAGAGATAGTGATGTAGGAGATGGAGAGAGTGAAGGAGGAGATGGAGAGAGTGAAGGAGGAGGAGATGAAGAGAGTGAAGGAAGAGCAGATGGAGAGAGTGATGGAGGAGGAGATGCAGAGAGTGAAGGAGGAGGAGAAGAGAGTGAAAGAGAAGAGGGAGAGATTGAAGAAGGAGATGGAGAGAGTGAAAAAGCTGCAGAGAGTGAAGGAGGAGCTGGAGAGAGTGAAGGAGATGGAGATAGTGATGTAGGAGATGGAGTGAGTAAAGGAGGAGATGGAGAGAGTGAAGGAGGAGGAGCTGAAGAGAGTGAAGTAGGAAATGGAGAGAGTGAAGGAGGAGGAGATGGAGAGAGTGGAGGAGGAGATGGAGAGAATAAAGGAGGAGCTGGAGAGAGTGAAAGAGGAGGAGATGGAGAGAGTGAAGGAGGAGGAGATGGAGAGAGTGAAGTAGGAGGAGATGGAGAGAGTGAAGGAGGAGGAGCCTGAGAGAGTGAAGTAGGAGGAGATGGAGAGAGTGACGGGGGAGGGGCCTGAGAGAGTGAAGTAGGAGGAGATGAAAGAGTGGAGGAGGAGCTGGAGACAGTGAAGGAGATGGAGAGAGTGATGGAGGAGAATGAGGAGAGAGTGAATGAGGAGGAGATGGAGAGAGTGAAGGAGGATATGGAGTGAGTGAAGGAGGAGGAGATGAAAGAGTGGAGGAGGAGCTGGAGAGAGTGAAGGAGATGGAGATAGTTACGGAGGAGATGGAGAGAGTGAAGGAGGAGGAGATGAAGAAAGTGAAAGAGGAGGAGCCAGAGAGGTTGAAGGAGGAGATGGAGACAGTGATGGAGGAGCTGGGGGGAGTGAAAAAGGAGCTGCAGATGGGGAAGGAGAAGCTGGAGAGAGAGGAGGAGATTGAGAGAGTGAAGGAGGAGAATTTGGAGAGATTGAAGGAGGAGGAGCTGGAGAGAGTGATTGAGGAGGAGATGGAGAAAGTGATGGAGGAGATGGAGAATGTAAAGGAGGAGGAGATGGAGAGAGTGAAGAAGGAGGAGAAGAGAGTATAGTAGGAGATGAGAAAGTGGAGGAGGAGCTGGAGAGAGTGAAAGAGGAGATGGAGAGAGTGAAGGTGGAGGAGATGGAGAGAGTGAAGAAGGAGGAGATGGAGAGAGTGACGAGGAGATGAGAGAGTGACGGAGGAGATGGAGAGAGTGAAGGAGGAGGAGATGGAGAGAGTAAAGGAGGAGGAGCTGGAAAGAGTGAAGGAGAAGGAGATGGAGAGAGTAGAGGAGGAGATGGAGAGAGTGAATGAGGAGGAGATGGAGAGAGTGAAGGAGGATATGGAGTGAGTGAAGGAGGAGGAGATGAAAGAGTGGAGGAGGAGCTGGAGAGAATGAAGGAGATGGAGATAGTGACGGAGGAGTTGGAGAGAGTGAAGGAGGAGGAGCTGGAGAGAGTGAAAGAGGAGATGGAGAGAGTGAAGGTGGAGGAGATGGAGAGAGTGGAGAAGGAGGAGATGGAGAGAGTGAAGGAGGAAGAGATGGAGAGAGTGATGGAGGAAGAGATGGAGAGAGTGAAGAAGGAGGAGATGGGGAGAGTGACGAGGAGATGAGAGAGTGACGGAGGAGATGATAGAGTGAAGGAGGAGGAGATGGAGAGAGTGAAGGAGGAGCTGGAGAGAGTGAAGGAGATGGAGATAGTGATGTAGGAGATGGAGTGAGTAAAGGAGGAGATGGAGAGAGTGAAGGAGGAGGAGCTGAAGAGAGTGAAGTAGGAAATGGAGAGAGTGAAGGAGGAGGAGATGGAGAGAGTGGAGGAGGAGATGGAGAGAATAAAGGAGGAGCTGGAGAGAGTGAAAGAGGAGGAGATGGAGAGAGTGAAGGAGGAGGAGCTGGAGAGAGTGAAGTAGGAGGAGATGGAGAGAGTGAAGGAGGAGGAGCCTAAGGGAGTGAAGTAGGAGGAGATGGAGAGAGTGAAGGAGGAGATGGAGAGAGTGATGGAGGAGGAGCTGGAGAGAGTGATGGTGGAGGAGATGGAGAAAGTGAAGGAGGAGATGGAGAGAGTGAATGAGGAGATGAGAGAGTGAAGTGGGAGGAGATGGAGAGAGTGAAGTAGGAGGAGATGGAGAGAGTGAAGTAGGAGGAGCCTGAGGGAGTGAAGTAGTAGGAGATGGAGAGAGTGAAGGAGGAGGAGATGGAGAGAGTAATGGAGGAGGAGCTGGAGAGAGTGATGGTGGAGATGGAGAAAGTGAAGGAGGAGATGAAAGAGTGAATGAGGAGATAAGAGAGTGAAGTAGAAGGAGATGGAGAGAGTGAAGAAGGAGGCACCTGAGAGAGTGAAGTAGGAGGAGATGGAGAACGTGAAGGAGGAGGAGATGGAGAGAGTGATGGAGGAGGAGCTGGAGAGAGTGATGGTGGAGGAGATGGAGAAAGTGAAGGAGGAGATGGAGAGAGTGAATGAGGAGATAAGAGAGTGAAGTAGAAGGAGATGGAGAGAGTGAAGAAGGAGGCGCCTGAGAGAGTGAAGTAGGAGGAGATGGAGAGAGTGACGGGGGAGGGGCCTGAGAGAGTGAAGTAGGAGGAGATGAAAGAGTGGAGGAGGAGCTGGAGACAGTGAAGGAGATGGAGAGAGTGATGGAGGAGAATGAGGAGAGAGTGAATGAGGAGGAGATGGAGAGAGTGAAGGAGGATATGGAGTGAGTGAAGGAGGAGGAGATGAAAGAGTGGAGGAGGAGCTGGAGAGAGTGAAGGAGATGGAGATAGTTACGGAGGAGATGGAGAGAGTGAAGGAGGAGGAGATGAAGAAAGTGAAAGAGGAGGAGCCAGAGAGGTTGAAGGAGGAGATGGAGACAGTGATGGAGGAGCTGGAGAGAGTGAATGAGGAGATGAGAGAGTGAAGTGGGAGGAGATGGAGAGAGTGAAGTAGGAGGAGATGGAGAGAGTGAAGTAGGAGGAGCCTGAGGGAGTGAAGTAGTAGGAGATGGAGAGAGTGAAGGAGGAGGAGATGGAGAGAGTAATGGAGGAGGAGCTGGAGAGAGTGATGGTGGAGATGGAGAAAGTGAAGGAGGAGATGAAAGAGTGAATGAGGAGATAAGAGAGTGAAGTAGAAGGAGATGGAGAGAGTGAAGAAGGAGGCACCTGAGAGAGTGAAGTAGGAGGAGATGGAGAACGTGAAGGAGGAGGAGATGGAGAGAGTGATGGAGGAGGAGCTGGAGAGAGTGATGGTGGAGGAGATGGAGAAAGTGAAGGAGGAGATGGAGAGAGTGAATGAGGAGATAAGAGAGTGAAGTAGAAGGAGATGGAGAGAGTGAAGAAGGAGGCGCCTGAGAGAGTGAAGTAGGAGGAGATGGAGAGAGTGACGGGGGAGGGGCCTGAGAGAGTGAAGTAGGAGGAGATGAAAGAGTGGAGGAGGAGCTGGAGACAGTGAAGGAGATGGAGAGAGTGATGGAGGAGAATGAGGAGAGAGTGAATGAGGAGGAGATGGAGAGAGTGAAGGAGGATATGGAGTGAGTGAAGGAGGAGGAGATGAAAGAGTGGAGGAGGAGCTGGAGAGAGTGAAGGAGATGGAGATAGTTACGGAGGAGATGGAGAGAGTGAAGGAGGAGGAGATGAAGAAAGTGAAAGAGGAGGAGCCAGAGAGGTTGAAGGAGGAGATGGAGACAGTGATGGAGGAGCTGGGGGGAGTGAAAAAGGAGCTGCAGATGGGGAAGGAGAAGCTGGAGAGAGAGGAGGAGATTGAGAGAGTGAAGGAGGAGAATTTGGAGAGATTGAAGGAGGAGGAGCTGGAGAGAGTGATTGAGGAGGAGATGGAGAAAGTGATGGAGGAGATGGAGAATGTAAAGGAGGAGGAGATGGAGAGAGTGAAGAAGGAGGAGAAGAGAGTATAGTAGGAGATGAGAAAGTGGAGGAGGAGCTGGAGAGAGTGAAAGAGGAGATGGAGAGAGTGAAGGTGGAGGAGATGGAGAGAGTGAAGAAGGAGGAGATGGAGAGAGTGACGAGGAGATGAGAGAGTGACGGAGGAGATGGAGAGAGTGAAGGAGGAGGAGATGGAGAGAGTAAAGGAGGAGGAGCTGGAAAGAGTGAAGGAGAAGGAGATGGAGAGAGTAGAGGAGGAGATGGAGAGAGTGAATGAGGAGGAGATGGAGAGAGTGAAGGAGGATATGGAGTGAGTGAAGGAGGAGGAGATGAAAGAGTGGAGGAGGAGCTGGAGAGAATGAAGGAGATGGAGATAGTGACGGAGGAGTTGGAGAGAGTGAAGGAGGAGGAGCTGGAGAGAGTGAAAGAGGAGATGGAGAGAGTGAAGGTGGAGGAGATGGAGAGAGTGGAGAAGGAGGAGATGGAGAGAGTGAAGGAGGAAGAGATGGAGAGAGTGATGGAGGAAGAGATGGAGAGAGTGAAGAAGGAGGAGATGGGGAGAGTGACGAGGAGATGAGAGAGTGACGGAGGAGATGATAGAGTGAAGGAGGAGGAGATGGAGAGAGTGAAGGAGGAGATGGAAAGAGTGAAGGAGAAGGAGATGGAGAGAGTAGAGGAGGAGATGGAGAGAGTGAATGAGGAGGAGATGGAGAGAGTGAAGGAGGATATGGAGTGAGTGAAGGAGGAGGAGATGAAAGAGTGGAGGAGGAGCTGGAGAGAGTGAAGGAGATGGAGATAGTGACGGAGGAGATGGAGAGAGTGAAGGAGGAGGAGATGAAGAAAGTGAAAGAGGAGGAGCCAGAGAGGTTGAAGGAGGAGATGGAGACAGTGATGGAGGAGCTGGGGGGAGTGAAAAAGGAGCTGCAGATGGGGAAGGAGAAGCTGGAGAGAGAGGAGGAGATTGAGAGAGTGAAGGAGGAGAATTTGGAGAGATTGAAGGAGGAGGAGCTGGAGAGAGTGATTGAGGAGGAGATGGAGAAAGTGATGGAGGAGATGGAGAATGTAAAGGAGGAGGAGATGGAGAGAGTGAAGGAGGAGGAGAAGAGAATATAGTAGGAGATGAGAAAGTGGAGGAGGAGCTGGAGAGAGTGAAAGAGGAGATGGAGAGAGTGAAGGTGGAGGAGATGGAGAGAGTGGAGAAGGAGGAGATGGAGAGAGTGAAGGAGGAAGAGATGGAGAGAGTGATGGAGGACGAGATGGAGAGAGTTAAGAAGGAGGGGATGAGAGAGTGACGAGGAGATGAGAGAGTGACGGAGGAGATGAGAGAGTGAAGGAGGAGGAGATGGAGAGAGTGAAGGAGGAGATGGAAAGAGTGAAGGAGAAGGAGATGGAGAGAGTAGAGGAGGAGATGGAGAGAGTGAAGGAGATGGAGAGAGTGAAGAAGGAAGAGATGGAGAGGGTGAATGAGGAGCTGGAGAGAGTGAACAGGAAGAAGGAGAGAGTGGAGGAGGACCTGGAGAGAGTGACAGAGGACTTGGAGAAAGTGAAGGAGGAGGAGCTGGAGAGAGTGAAGGAGGATATGGAGTGAGTGAAGGAGGAGGAGATGAAAGAGTGGAGGAGGAGCTGGAGAGAGTGAAGGAGATGGAGATAGTGATGGAGGAGATGGAGAGAGTGAAGGAGGAGGAGATGAAGAAAGTGAAAGAGGAGGAGCCAGAGAGGTTGAAGGAGGAGATGGAGACAGTGATGGAGGAGCTGGGGGGAGTGAAAAAGGAGCTGCAGATGGGGAAGGAGAAGCTGGAGGGAGAGGAGGAGATTGAGAGAGTGAAGGAGGAGAATTTGGAGAGATTGAAGGAGGAGGAGCTGGAGAGAGTGATTGAGGAGGAGATGGAGAAAGTGATGGAGGAGATGGAGAATGTAAAGGAGGAGGAGATGGAGAGAGTGAAGGAGGAGGAGAAGAGAATATAGTAGGAGATGAGAAAGTGGAGGAGGAGCTGGAGAGAGTGAAAGAGGAGATGGAGAGAGTGAAGGTGGAGGAGATGGAGAGAGTGGAGAAGGAGGAGATGGAGAGAGTGAAGGAGGAAGAGATGGAGAGAGTGATGGAGGAGGAGATGGAGAGAGTTAAGAAGGAGGGGATGAGAGAGTGACAAGGAGATGAGAGAGTGACGGAGGAGATGAGAGAGTGAAGGAGGAGGAGATGGAGAGAGTGAAGGAGGAGATGGAAAGAGTGAAGGAGAAGGAGATGGAGAGAGTAGAGGAGGAGATGGAGAGAGTGAAGGAGATGGAGAGAGTGATGGAAGAGATGGAGAGGGTGAATGAGGAGCTGGAGAGAGTGAACAGGAAGAAGGAGAGAGTGGAGGAGGACCTGGAGAGAGTGACGGAGGACTTGGAGAAAGTGAAGGAGGAGGAGCTGGAGAGAGTGAAGGAGATGGAGATAGTAATGGAGGAGAAAGAGCGAGTGAAGGAGGAGGAGATGAGAGAGTGAAGGAGGAGATGGAGAGAGTGAAGGAGGAGGAGATGACAGATTCGAGGAGGAGCTGGAAAGAGTGAAGGAGGAGATGGAGAGACTGAAGAAGGAGATGGAAAGTGTGAAGGAGGAGTTGGAGAGACTGAAGGAGGAGGAGAAGGAGAAAGTGAAGGAGGAAGGAGAGAGTGAAGGAGAAGGAGATGGAGAGAGTGAAGGAGGAGGAGATGGAGAGAGTAATGGAGGAGGAGATGGAGACAGTGAAGGAGGAGCTGGAGAGAGTGATGGAGGAGAAGCCTGAGAGAGTGAAGTAGGAGGAGATGGAGAGAGTGAAGGAGGAGGAAAAGGAGAGAGTTATGGAGGAGATGGAGAGAGTGAAGGAGGAGGAGATGACAGAGTGGAGGAGGAGCGGGAAAGCGTGAAGGAGGAGATGGAGAGAGTGAAGAAGGAGGAGAAGGAGAAAGTGAAAGGAGGAGAAGGAGAGAGTGAAGGAGAAGGAGATGGAGAGAGTAAAGGAGGAGGAGATGGAGAGAGTGATGGAGGAGATGGAGAGAGTGTAGGAGGAGATGGAGAGTGATGGAGGAGATGGAGAGAGTGATGGAGGAGGAGATGGAGAGAGTGAAGGAGAAGTAGCTGGAGAGAGTGAAGTAGGAAATTGAGAGAGAGAGGGAGGAGATGGAGAGAGTGGAGGAGTAGCTGGAGAGAGTGATGGAGGAGGAGATTGAGAAAGTTAAAGAGGAGATGGAGAGAGTGATGGAGGAGGAGATGGACAGAGTGAAGGAGGAAATGGAGAGAGAGAGGGAGAAGATGGAGAGAGTGATGGAGGAGGAGCCTGAGAGAGTGAAGTAGGAGGAGATGGAGAGAGTGATGGAGGAGGAGCTGGAGACAGTGAAAGAGGAAGAGATTTTGAGAGTGAAGGAGGAGATGGAGACAGTGAAGGAGGGAATACAGAGAGAAAGGGAGGAGATGGAGACAGTGAAGGAGGAGCTGAGGAGAGTAGAGGTGGAGATGAGAAAGTGGAGGAGGACCTGGAGAGAGTGACGGAGGAGGAGCCGGAGACGGTGAAGGAGGAGATGGAAAAAGTGAAGGAGGAGATGGAGAGAGTAAAGGAGGAGGAGCTGGAGAGAGTGACATAGGGATTGGAGAGAGAGATGGAGGAGATGGAGAGAGTGACAGGCGATGTAGCGAGTGGAGGAGGAGATGGAGAGAGTGAAGGAGGAGCTGAGGAGAGTAGAGGTGGAGATGAGAAAGTGGAGGAGGACCTGGAGAGAGTGACGGAGGAGGAGCCGGAGACGGTGAAGGAGGAGATGGAAAAAGTGAAGGAGGAGATGGAGAGAGTAAAGGAGGAGGAGCTGGAGAGAGTGACATAGGGATTGGAGAGAGAGATGGAGGAGATGGAGAGAGTGACAGGCGATGTAGAGAGTGGAGGAGGAGATGGAGAGAGTGAAGGAGGAGCTGAGGAGAGTAGAGGAGGAGATGAGAAAGTGGAGGAGGAGCTGGAGAGAGTGAAGGAGGAGATGGAGAGCATGAAGGAGGAGGAGCTGGAGAGAGTGAAGGAGGAGATGGAGAAACTGAAGGAGGAGATGGAGAGAGTAACGGAGGAGGAGATGAGAGAGTGAAGGAGGAGGAGGTGGAGAAAGTGAAGGAGGAGATGGAGAGAGTGATGGAGGAGATGGAGAGAGTGGAGGAGGAGATGGAGAAAGTGAAGGAGGAGGAAATGGAGATGAAGACAAAGATAAGAGTCTTGTTTCTTGTTTCTCCTCCTTCGCTCTCTCCAGGTCCTCCTTCACTCTCAGATAAGAGAGGAGGAGATGAAGAGAGTGAAGGTGGAGAGAGGGAGAGGACACTCAGAATAAAGAGGGAAAGTGGGAGGAGAGGATAATACAGGAGCAGAGGGAAAGACAGGATCGAGAGATACAGATTCTACAAAGAATCAAGAGGACAGACATGGATCACATCAGGGTGAGATCAAATAAATACCTAAAAGCCAAAGGTGAGAATAACTTTATTACCTCCACCAAGGAGATTATGTGATCTGGAGGGTTTGTTAGTTAGTTAATTAATAAGCAACATAACTCAAAAAGTTGTGGACGGATTTTGATGAAATTCTCAGGAAATGTCAGAAATGGCATAAGGAAGAACTGATTAGATTTTGGGAGTGATCCGGATCACTGTCTGGATCCAGGAATTTTTTAAAGGATTCTTCTTTTTAATTTTCACGCAAATGGGCCCTCAAACACAGGCACAACTAAATGATGTAGACTGCTTACAAAGTTCACAGCACACATGCCGACGTTGGTAGCTGTGGGACTTACATATAATCAAATCTCTACCAAAAAAGACAGCAGAAAGGCTGAAACCAGAGCCTGCCCAGCTCACATGGCAGAATACATGCACTTCAAGTGCCACTAAATGGTGAGCTGACAGCTTGTTTTCATCTCATAATAAAGCTATAAATGCATGAAAAAAATGATTGGTAGCTCAAACCAGGTGCTCATGTTAGGCATGGCAGCCAAATTTATAATTAAAACATCATCTTACGTTATAGCAATATGTGACACTTTGACATGGATGTGTGTTTCTCTCAGATCTGTCCTGTTAGTTCTGCTGTGATTCTGGTACTCAGTGATAGCAGCCTGCTGGCAGATGTTGCTAACTCTTCATCTCAGCTCTCAGCAGCCTGTACAGGTGAGCGGTAACTCAGTGTAGGCAGGTGCATCAGCTGTTGTTTCAGTGTCGCCACTTCTGCTGATGACTTCTGGGTCAAAGCTGTTTTTATCTTTTGCCTTCAAAAATCTTCCTTTGTCCATTTTGTTAGCTAAAATTAACTCTCGCTGCTAATGTTAACTTAGAAATTAGCACTTGATTGTGATTGGTGGGGTGTTTAAAGATATGATGCTTTTGCACACAAATCAGGATGTGATAGGCGCTTGTTTGTTTAGCCTGTCTATCCATAGGCTGCAACATACAGTCACACAGTCAGTACCACTCTACACAGTTGAAAACTAACACACAATTTTACTTTTACACACACTCGCTGGCAGCGTCATGACATTTGTGAGAGGACGCAGCACAGACTGCAACTCATGAACAGGAAGAGGAGAGATACTGAATTAAACTACCACCAGCTGTTATCACGCTTTTATTTTCATTAAAAATATGTATACTGGCAAAAAGAATGTATGCACAGTGCGTAGGGGAGAGTAGGGGGATTTGTGCCAAAGGGGAAGTAGTGCCACCCCTTGTTTATAGAAAACCATAGAAGAAATTGGTCATGTGACCACATATTTTTGAAGAGCCATCCATTTTACTCATCCTGTATAAAAGGGAGACACATGGCATGAGAGGTAAGCACATTTTAGCTCAAAAAACTGATTTTTGACTTTCAGAGTAAAATTTCTATGATCAAGGTTTTTTGATTGTTGTGTCTGAACAATTACAGACAAGTTTAAAAACATTTCACACGTTTTAGTGCTTTAGTAGGCTACACAATGAGTTTATACAGTTAGCATGATGTTAGCTCTAAACTGCTGGATCATGCTAGTTTTTCAAAAATAGTGGGGGTGGGGTGAATTGTGCCAAAGGGCCTGGATTAAGTTGTGCCAGTGGCACACCCATAAACCCAGACCCAAAGATACATCCAAACCCTGACACCCACACAACCAGACCCAAATACCCACAACTCTGGACCCACACACCCAGAAACACAAATCCTAGACCAACAGGCCTCGACCCTAACCCACACACCTTCTCACCCAGACCCACACACACTGACACAGCCACCCTAACAAATCCACACACTGAGACCTACACACCTAGAACCCAGTAAAGAAAGGCCAAGAACAGCTGGCGAAGTGAGGAGATAGGCATGCCTCATCAGTGTTTGATTTACCTGCCATTTGTTTAATTTAGCTAACACTGATTTCAGTTTTGAGTTTGCAGTATGTTATTAAAGAGCAGTTTATTCAGTTTTTAACTGGCCTAAGCCACAATGAGATGTTCAGAACTGGCCAATATCACTTTATTAAATGATTCACAAATATCACATATTGTGTATTAAAGATTTTTGTGTTTCCCCAAAAACTAGAAAATATGACTTATTCCATTAGTTTAATAGGGTGATGAAATCTAAATAAAACTTAAATGAGTAATTTTGTATTGAATTTGTCTTGCTTTTATATAGCATTACAGTTTATGAGATTAAAATGTTCTGTTTTACTTCAATAATCTTCAATAATGTCTGGTACAATTTACCCCAACGTATTCTCCCCAAAGACACAACTTACCCCGCACCAGGGGCAAGTTGTGCCATGAGACCACTTTTTTCTGAAGGCAATATTTCTTATTTCAGATCCAAAGTTATTGTTCCCAGGGATGCACCACATCCTGAAATATATGTACATACCTAAGTTGGAGGCATTACTGTCATGTCATGGCCTCACTTTAAAATCACTTTGAGTAAAAACTGGCATCTCACCCCACTCTCCCCTACAGGATTACGGCTGGCGACAGCGTCACTGATTTGGGATACCTGGGGATACAGGCATTTCACACAGAGAGCAGGCCTAGATTGTACTTCATAGAGACCCAACATTAATGCACCAGAAGTCCACTTTTGGTGTTCACATGTTTGCCAATTTGCTAACACAATTAGCATAGTTACAAGGACAGCTAACTTTGACAGGCAGAAATTTTGAACAGAACTAGACTCATGTTGAGCAACCACCAGCAGAGAGTGTCTGAAAGACAAAAGCTCAGAGCAACAACACCAGCATCTAATTCAGAGTTGTTGTTACCATGCCTTTCATAATGGTACGTCTGCAGAATATTAGCACAGATAGCACAGTATTTATAATAAAAACAGACTGATCATCATCAACAGTTGAAGTCATCAGGTCTATTAACTAGAATGATGGTGGGAGGATTGATCATATTTATTCCACAAGCTCTAAAATGACTTTAGCATTAGTGATAATGGTACAAGTAGATTGATGATGATAGTTGCAGCTATTGGAGTTGGCAGCAGGTCATCCACACCAACAATCTAGAAGAACCAACGAGATACGGGAGATAAATGTTCAGTAAAATTAACGAGATATAAAGATTTGAAGTAAGCTGCACGCATTTAATACAACATGATGGCACAAAGAGGAGCAGGAGAGGCAGTAGCTCAGTGTGCCAAAATCCCCAGCAGTCTAGGCCGGCCACACACTATGGGACTTTAAGCTCGATTTGAGGCAAGATTTGCCTCCCCTGGAAGATTGTGGGGACGTATACCGAGTGGAGCCTCATTGCAATGACTATTTGTCTGAATATCCTCGTGTGTGTGGTGTCAACACCATTGTTTTATTGCTCCAAATCACGCCATATCCTCCCAGAATTGTAAATATCAAACATGTTAAATGTTTATGATTCTGGGTCATAGTGCCTCTGACGGAGCACCCAAAACAACCAATGAGAGTGAGCAGGAGGGGTAGTGTCATCAGCTGGATCATACGTACTTTCACTGCTCACAACCATGAACACAACTGTAGCTTCATTCAGCAAGGATTTCATCCTGAGTCTCTCCCTTGTTTTATGTTTGCTGCACCTGCCAAGGCAGTTTGTTGTGGAGGGACCACAAGAGGGTACCGACAGACATCTGTGTTTGTTTCTTTTTTTTTTCTGAAGTCACATGATCACGTGAGGTCGCTGGCAGGTCGGCAGGTATGTGGTCTCCAGTGACCTGGCTGAGCCATCTAGTGTGTGCCTTCAGAGGATAAAGGATGAAAAATGGTTCAAAATGTACCTGATGTCTGTCTAGTGTGTGGCCGGCCTAAGCCTGTAGCAGAATAACTAGGGCTGATTCAAGCCTTATGAATGCCTAAGGAAAAGTTTATTTAAAAAGGTACATTTTGGGCCTGCTCTAAAAGTTAAGATTGACTCTGACAGGTAGATGAGTCCAAAGGAGAGGAGTCTGAAGGGTCTACCTCCCACACTACTTTTAGAGACTGAGAGTACTACGAGCGGGCCGGTGTCAAGAGAGCTTTGTAAGTGAGGAGAAGAATTTTAAAGTATGTTCTAGATTTTACAGGAAGACGGTGCAAAGAAGTCAATATTGAATAAAGATCTCTGTTTTAGTTTTTGTCAGTGCAGCATTGTTGAGATCCTTCATGTCTGTGTGGCTCCTCTTGGGATCAGCAGGCACAAGTGTGCAGCCTGCAACAATTAGCCACAGGTGCAGCCACTGAGGCCTAATCAGAGGTCTATAAAGGACTCCAGAGCCTATTGTTCAGTTTGCTCAGCTGCTGTCAAGATCTGTTCCTACCCTGACTGTCAAGTGCGTCAAAAAACAACACTTGACAGCCTGAAAATAAAAGCCTTAAAGTTGGACCTTCGTCTTTGCCCCAGTGATTCCTCACTTTTAAATTGATGTGATAAACTTCAGCCCTACAAACTGTTGCACATTTAAAACAAGCATTTTGGAACAGCTGAGGAGTCAGTAGTGACTTGCTAAGGCAGCCTCCAGTGATAAGTTTTACTGCTACATTTTGAGGCAGGATGTGCCAGATTTCTACTTTGTTGTAAGGTGGGCTTGGGCGGTATCCACTTTTTAACATCGTCATACCCTCCCCAAATTTTACCGGGGTATACAGCATCTATGAGTGTGAAGCAATATCCCGTTTGCTTCAAAACAGATAAAGATCGGCCTTAATTAGCTATTTATATCTGCGTTTTACAGCCTGATGAGCTCTGTCACTGTAAGTTTACTTTATAGGAAGTTTATAAAAAGTTACTGACTACTTTACTTACAAATATTGATAAACTTTATCTACATTTCCCAGAAAAGGGCTTAAGTAAAGTTCAGACGTTTTTAAAATCTGTTAATGGGATAGTTATGTTCCACTTTGCTGCTGCAGCACGCAGCACCTGAGGTTATTAATAGCCTAAACGTTAACATTTCTCAGAACTGATCTACACATAGAAAGAACAATTAGCGTGTTTTTTTAACTCACCATACCGTGAACCACATTATAGCCAGCAGTGCACTTTAACACTTTGACTAAGACAGACCTCACCGCTGTGCCAGGGAGCCAGGCCATTGTGCACCGCGCACCACTTTAAATATGCCGGCATAGCTCTGAGCGCCTTCATCATTTGCCAAATTGAAATGAAATTGTAAGCATTTATCATGTTAAAGCATCTTCACACACTGGCAGTGGTGCTGCTGGTGGAGGGGGACACATATTTTAAGGCAATTATTTCAAAAGCTGCACTCATTACATGGCACTGTCTTAATGACGGTAATTGAAGCAATACCATGGCCATTTTTTAATACCCCCGTATATGGTATTACAGTATTATCACTCATTCCTATTGTAATGATGAAAAAATGATCTGTATCTAAAGGCTGTGGGAGCCAGGACACAGTCTTGTTTGTGTTCAGCAGCAACAAAATCCTGATTATCTAGGTCCTAATGTCTTTAAGTCACACTTCTAGCTTAGTTAGATGATTGATATCGTCTGGCTTCATTCCTAATGATAGCTATCCTCTAAAAACCATGAAAACTTGTGGAGTATATCCTCATGATATTGCCTAGAGGAAGCATAAACACAGGGAAAAGGATCTGTCAAAGCACAGAACCTTGTAGAACTCCATAGCTAACTTTGATGTGTGCAGAGAGCTCATTTACTTCTACAAACTGAGATGGATCAGATGGAAAGGATTTAAAGCAGCTCCTGGACTGTCCAGTTATTGTTGTAGTCTGTGGAATAAGATAAAATGGACAATCCATCAAAGCAGCACTAAGATGTAATGAAGCAAGCTCAGAGAAAAGACCTCTGTCTGCAGCTAACTGTAGAGCTTTAGTCACTTTAACTAATGTGCTGAGCTGGGCTCTCAGTCCTGACTTTAAGTAGTCAAATGCAGTGTTCATTTGAAGACAGCCACATAACCGGTAAGCACTACTTTCTCAGGATACCCCATGCATGTATTTTATATGTATGTATAAAATTCATCTTCCATCTCTCTTGGGCTCTGCTGGGGGCAGAGTGCAAATTTGGGATCTTTGTTTCCAGGTGTTCCGGCAGGTGATGGGGCAACATCCCCACATGTAGAAGCCTGTGTGAAAACAACTCAGTTCCCATGGAAAAAGCTGGGTGTCTTGGATCCAACAAGTCCACCAGGTTACTGATGCAGCAGAGGGAGAGGTTCACCTGGTATTTCAACTCTGAGGCTGCCGAGTGGTCCTGGACATATTTAGTTGCTACCAACCCTACACTATTTCACAAACAAAAGGCCCTTCTCAGGGCCACTGAACTCTATAAAGAGCAAAGTTTCCAGAAGCAAAAACCCAGGACTTTGAATAATAGACAGACCACTTTAACAATCCTGAGGGAAATTCAAAGTATTTAGGAGCTTACAGACACATGACACAAGACATCTCAACATTTACACACACAAACCCACACACACACTTATTAACCAAAACAGAATTTACACAAACTTCCACACAAAAGTGAAAAACCTGACCAAATTAACAATTATACTTAAGTTTTAGCTGGTACAAGCTCTTGTTGGTACTTTTTTAGTACATACATATAGTTTATACGTGCACAGTCAGTGTGTATTGATTGTTTGGTTGCAAGATGTGCAAATAGTGTAAGAATGTTGACTAGACATGATCAGAGGAATAAAGTATGCAGGAATGTGGGCTGCTTTACAAGAGATAGGATAATTTAAGATAGTTGATGAGTGCAGATCTACATATGAGCATTTACAGCAGTGATTTAAGTTACAGTTGGTAGATTGAGAAGTGCAATGTGCATACTAGGTCAGGCATTTTAACAGAGAGAGCCTTCTCACAGCATTTGGTTACAGTAAAAAGATAAAATCAGTTATAACCATGGTAAAAAGATACAATTAGTAATTTGTAGATTAAACTATTAATGAGTATTTTACTTGGATGAATTAGTGCAAACATGCATTTGAGGTGAGGCATTTTACAGCAGTGGTTACAAAAAGAATATATGCAAAAAAGATGAGGCTTTTACCAAAGTGACCTTTCTGACAGTATTTAAGACTGTTGAGTTGTCATCAGAGTAACTGTGTGACTGTTGACTGGTCATCAGAATGACTCTGTGACTATTGAGTGGTCATCAGAGTGACTGTGTGACTGTTGACTGGTCATCAGAGTGACTCTGTGACTGTTGAGTGCTCATCAAAGTAACTCTGTGACTGTTAAGTAGTCATCAGAGTGACTGTGCTGAGTGGTCATCAGAGTGAGTCTATGACTGTGGAGTGGTCAACAGAGTAACTCTGTGACTGTTGAGTGGTCATCAGAGTGACTCTGACTGTTGAGTGGTCATCAGAGTAACTCTGTGACTGTTGAGTGGTCATCAGAGTGACTCTGTGACTGTTGAGTGGTCACCAGAGTGACTGTGACTGTTGAGTCATCACCAAAGTGACTCTGTGACTGTTGAATGGACATCAGAGTGACTCTGACTGTTAAATGGTCATCAGAGTGACTCTGACTGTTGAGTCGTCACCACAGTGACTCGGTGACAGCTGAGTGGTCATCAGAGTGACTCTGTGACTGTTGAGTGAACATCAGAGTAACTCTGTGACTGTTGACTGGTCATCAGAGTGACTCTGTGACTGTTGAGTGGTCATCAGAGTGATTCTGTGACTGCTGAGTGGTCATCAGAGCGACTCTGTGACTGTTGAGTGGTCATCAGAGTGACTCTGTGACTGTTGAGTGGTCACCAGAGTGCCTCTGTGACTGTTGACTGGTTATCAGAGTGACTCTGTGACTATTGAGTGGTCATCAGAGTGACTCTGTGACTGCTGAGTGGTCATCAGAGTAACTCTGTGACTTTTGAGTGGTCATCAGAGTGACTCTGTGCTGAGTGGTCATCAGAGTGACTCTGTGACTGTTGAGTGGTCATCAGAGTAACTCTGTGATTGTTGACTGGTCATCAGAGTTACTCTGTGACTGCTGAGTGGTCATCAGAGTGACTCTGTGACTGTTGACTTGTCACCAAAGTCATTCTGTGACTGTTTAGTCATCACCAGAGTGACTCTGTGACTGCTGAGTGGTCATCAAAGTGACTCTGTGACTGTTGAGTGCTCGCCAGAGTGACTCTGTGACTGTTGAGTGGTCATCAGAGTGACTCTATGCTGAGCAGTCATCAGAGTAACTCTGTCACTTTTGAGTGGTCATCAGAGTAACTCTGTGACTGTTGAGTGGTCATCTGAGTAGCTCTGTGCTGAGTCGCC
This sequence comes from Cheilinus undulatus, assembly GCF_018320785.1. Taxonomy (NCBI): domain Eukaryota; kingdom Metazoa; phylum Chordata; class Actinopteri; order Labriformes; family Labridae; genus Cheilinus; species Cheilinus undulatus. Next base: position 1,288,854 of record NC_054879.1, on the reverse strand, counting down.
ATCAGAGTTACTCTGTGACTGTGGAGTGGTCAACAGAGTAACTCTGTGACTGTTCAGTAGCCATTACAGTAACTCTGACTGTTGAGTGGTCATCAGAGTAACTCTGTGACTGTTGAGTGGTCATCAGAGTAACTGTGTGACTGTTGAGTGGTCATCAGAGTAACTCTGTGACTGTTGAGTTGTCATCAGAGTAACTGTGTGACTGTTGAGTGGTCATCAGAGTGACTCTGTGACTGTTGAGTTGCCATTAGAGTGACTTAGTGATGTGCCCTACCGCGTTGAGGTTTCGACATGTGTGTCAAGTAATCCAGAAAGATTTTTGTGATGCATGTATTGAGGCCTGTGTTGATGATGTACAGTATGTTCTGATGTTCAAAGCCTCGCGAGCTGGTTGCACCATTTGACTGATTCAGGAACTGATCTGGCGTGCGATTTGAAATAAAAGGGACACAGAAATGAAATGGACCCCCCCACACACACATGTTTTTTGGACTTGGGTTTACTGCGCGTTTTTTGCAAACTTTTAAAGCTTCTTTTTTTGATATGGAACTCAACATGAACATGAACATAGAAATAATAACTAGTGTAATATAGGTTATTCTTCTTATTTCTGTTTAAAAAGGTGAAGTGTCTGAAGTGTTCCAAAGAACTTGTGTACAACAGTAACACGCCATCCATTCTGAGGCATTATAGCGCCATGCACGAGAACAAGTTACTTTTGTCAGTATGTAACGCAGTAATCTAATGAGTTAGTTTCAAAAATAAAGCCACCAAAGACTGTACAAGATAATGGGTCTGATAACTAAATCAAAAGATCGTCAGGATACAACAAAAGTTTGTATATTGACTCACTCCTGCTAGCATGAATGGACTGTGTAGTTTTAAGGTTCATTGATAGGGGCTCAATCCCTAAAATAAACAGTAATAATAATAATAATTATAATAGCTTTATTTGTATAGCACTTTTAAAAACATGGGTTTACAAAGTGCTTTGACAAGTGCAGAAGCAAGTACAAAAACAAAGCAACCATGCAAACTAAGACATGACAGACATCAATCAGAGTGCAGACATGAAACCATACTGCACAGCTAAGACATCATGAACATCATCAGAATGCAGGCAAGACACAGACATCAGTACCATAAAATGATAGGAACCAAGGCAATGCAGGAACCCAGCTACACAGGCTGAGACCGAGAGGACCAAAATTAAAGACATAAGAAATTAAAAGAGAAACAGTAAAATGTAAATAAGAGGGCAAAAACAGATATTAAAACAGGGTAAAATGAGCTCTAAAACTGTAAAAGCAGTAAAACTGATAAATATAACAGAGGTAAACATAAGGGGAAGCAGTAAAGACGTAAAATCTGGAAGACAGTAACAATTACAAACAGCCAGGGGGCAAGGAAATAAAATTAGGTTGACAGGGAGTAAAGGAGAGATTAAGAGGAAATTAAACTAAAATATGTAAGAATCTGTGAGAAGATAAAAATTAAATAAGAAGAAGACGAAGACGACATCACATAAAAGCCAGTCTATAAAAATGAGTTTTAACAAGTGATTTAAAAGATGTCAATGATTCTGCATGCCTTATCTCCTCGGGCAGGTTGTTCCAAAGTCGAGGGGCTCTGATGGAGAAGGCCCTGTCACCCTTAGATTTGAGTCTCGACTTTGGAACGACCAGGAGGTTCCCACCCGAGGATCTGAGGCTGCGGGCTGGGACATAGGGGAATAAAAGTTCTGTAATATATTCTGGAGCCAGACCCTTCAGTGCTTTAAAAGTAATAAGTAAAATCTTAAAATCAATTCTAAAAGTAATGGGTAGCCAGTGTAAAGATGCTAAAATCAGCGTGATGTGATGTCGTCTGTTAAAACCAGTGAGAAGCCTAGCTGCTGCATTTTGAACCAGTTGAAGGCGAGAGAGGGATTTTTGGCAGAGACCTGACAGGAGAGAGTTGCAATAGTCCAGACAAGAAAAAATGAGAGTGTGGATTACCTTTTCCATGTCTGACTGGTGGAGAATTGGTTTTATTTTGGCAATTGTGCGTAAATGAAAAAAGCATGACTGTATAACATTACTGATGTGTGTTGTGAAGGTGAGGTTGGAGTCAAATTCTACTCCTAGATTTTGAGCTGTTGATTTAATGTTTGTAGACAATGGACCAAGGCTGTTTGTGATTGTATTGTGATTGTATAGAGTTTGGAATATTAAAAAGAATGATTTCGTATTTGGAATTATTGAGTTGTATAAAGTTTTGTGCCATCCAGCAGTTAATATCATTTAGACAGTCAATGACAGCAGTTAGGCTTCTTGGGTCCTCAGGTCTCCGGGGCAGGTATATCTGTGTGTCGTCTGCATAGCAGTGAAAGGAGACTTAATGATTCTTAATGATTTGACCAAGGGGCAGCATATAAATAGAAAATGAAATCAGGCCTAAAACCAAACCTTGCGGTACACCACAGGTAAGAGTAGAGGTAGAGGAGGAGTGGCTACCTATGGTGACTGCAAAGGTTCGCTCTAAAAGATAAGAATAAAACCAGCTAAGAGCAGAGTTCCTGATGCCCACCCAGTCTCTAAGATGTTCTGTTAAAATACTGTGATCAAAAATCTGGGCGGGGGGTCTAATGTTGTCCCTGATGTCCTTGACTTTGTTAATAAAAGAAACTAAAAACTTCTCGCAAATCTCGTTAGAAGCATCAGTAAAGTGGGAAGGGGAGGGGGTGGTAATGGACTCTAAAACCTTAAATAAAAATTGAGGGTTAGAATGATTTACTAAAATTAGATTAGAATAAAATGCTGCCCTTACGTCTTTAACTGCCTTTTGAAAGTTCTTCATTGCATTTTTCCAGATATCGTTGTTCACTTGCAAATGTGTTTTCTTCCACTTCCTTTCTTTTCTTCTACAGTCTCTTTTTAAATCATTTATGGACTCTGTTAGCCATGGCTGTGGAGCACTATTTGATTTCTTGACTTTAAAAGGGGCAACAGAGTCCAGGGCAGATGTACAGGTCTGATTAAAAAGAGAGACAAGCTCTTCTATGTTCAAATCTGTGTTAAAGGCAGTTAAAGACCCTTCTGTGAACACTTTCAGTAATAAAAGGCTGAGATTAAAACATTTTAGATAAAACTATTTTGTGGTCTGACACACAGATATCCTTTATAATAAAATAGTCAGGACTAAGGCCACAGTAAAGGACTAAATCAAGGGTCTGGCCCTTAGAGTGAGTGGGTTCCTGGATGGCCTGGGTGAGGTTAAAAGACTCTAAAAGGTCCATAAAATCAGCAGAGAGAGACTGGCTGGGACAGCAGACATGTATGTTAAAATCACTTAAAATAAGGATTTTATCATAATTAGAATTAAAATGTGATAAAAACTCTGAAAATTCATGAATAAAATCCTTGTTTGGTCGAGGAGGTCTATAGATGATAAAAAAAATTAAAACAGGATGTTTTTGATTTACAACAAAACTAATATACTCAAAAGAGGTAAAATCACTGATTAAAACAGGAGAACATTTAAAATCCCCCGCCTGATAGGCGGGGCTTATGTAGGTGAGAGAAGTTAGGGGGGGTTGCTTCTATTAGTGACACACAGTCTCCAGGACCCAGCCAAGTCTTTGTGATGATAAAAAAGTTCAAGTTATTGTAATTTATAAAATCATGACAGATAAAAGATTTATTATTCAAAGATCTAATGTTTAAAAGCCCAAAGTTTGTTGGTTTGAGGGTGGGAGCGGTTAGTGGGAGTGTTTGAAGGTGAATTTGGATAAGGTTGTCAGGGTGAGGGGGTTGATGGGGTGCAGACGAGGAGGTTTAGACAGTCTGTGGTTGATGTGGACTGGAATAGGGAATACAGGGCTATGGCTGCTGTCAGCAGAGGGCAGCGGATTGTTAATTATTGGTATGGAAGGAAGGGAGGGAAAGAGGGTGATGGCAGGAACAGGAGGGTTTTTTAGCGAGTCAGATGGTCCGAGTCCAGTAGGGTGTATGTTACTGCTAAAAGTGGAACTAAAATCATAGGCACTAGGACCGGGGGGGACATCAGTCACTGATGGACTGGCTAGCAGCTGCGGGCTTGTAGCGGTGAGAGGGAGCTGACAAGCGGGCGTGTAGGACGCTGAACTCCAGGCTGGCAGAGCAGACGGCTACCGGCGCTGTTTAAGTGAAGCCCGTCAGCCCCGAATAGATGTCTTCTCTACCACAGTGAGTCAAAGTTTTAATAAAGCCCACGTCATGGGAGCCACAGGCAGAGGAGAGCCAGGTGTTTAGGCTAAGCAGCCTGCTGAAGCTCCCCACACCTCGGTCACAGGTGGGGGCGGGGCCAGAAATAAAAACACTGAAGTGGGAGTGAGAGACTGCACGAAAGAGGTGGAGGAAATCCTGTTTCAAAAGTTCAGACTGCTGTTTGGGAATGTCGTTGGTACCTACATGAATGATGAGACTGGTGACCTCTGGATAGGATTTTATGACGTCGGGGATTTTCTCTGTTATGTCCATGACGGTAGCTCCAGGGAAAGCCAGCGTAGACCCCCCCCCCCCATGCGCACGTTCCTCACGATTGAATCCCCGATGATGAGGGTAGAAGGAGGAGCTGTCTGATGGAGAGGAGGTGGGTGTGTGGTCCTTTCCCTGGTGAGGTGTCTGATTTTAATGGATCCTGGCAGACTTTTTCGACTGCTCCTGTGGTGAACTGGGTGGGCCAAGTCGGAGTTTGGTAGGACAGGGAACGGTGGAAACTGAAGTTTGTCCCGGATGTCGTACTTGTCCTGGTGAGAGGAGGCGGGCTGGGCGGGTGGAGGCTGTGAAGAGGAAGATCCCTCCCATGCAGGCTCCAGGTGAGGGAGCCCACCGGAGCATTGGCTGATGGCCTCCACGAGCAGCCTGCGATGGTGGGAGGAGGCATACCTTTCCCGCTGTCTGCTCCATCGTCCCTCAGAGGACCGGGCTGCCATCCGGCCATCAGCAGCAGGATCGGTGTGCGCTGAGGGGACAGTAGCTGGGCTGGCAGATGACAACGAGGCCGCCGTGGATGGAGTAAAGGCGGCAGCAGCAGCAGCGGGTGGCACAGGGGCAGTGGCAGCACTATCCGCACCCGAGGTGTGTGTAGACCCAGAAGGGCAGCCCACTGGGTCATTGTTCAAGCCCGCCTCACCTTGATCACCCCTGGACTCCTCCTGCAGTGCAGTGAACTGGTTACTGAGGAGGAGCGGCGGGGGAGAACTCAACTGTTTCCTCCTGTTTTTCCCTCCTCGTACCACCACCTCCGTCCAGGAGTCCTGGGGATTAGGAGTCGGGCAGGAAGACGGTTGTGGGCGCACAGGGTCCCACAACATAGTATCCGAGATCTCCGTGTGGATGGCCAGTAGCCTTTTCGACTTGGAAGCTTCCATATCAATGTAACTGATTGAAAGAAACATGGCGGCAGCGTGGAGACACAGTTTGGCAGGTCCTGCAAATCTACGTTTCTTATTACACCTGAGAGGCCGTTCATCTGTTGTTAAAACATCTCAGGTTTTAAACCACAACCACTTTTTTAATCTCAAAGCTTATCACAAGATCTGGGCTGAGTTTCAACGTGTGCTTTTTGCAGTTACATTGCTGCTCATTGTTGCTTTACCTGTGCGCATCTGCCTTTACGGAGCAGTTAATGTCAATCACCTGTGTCATGAACGCCAACTCGACCACTACACAAAGAGATCGTTTCCGAATGCTGGAACACCTGGGGTTAACATAGGTCCATGCTCGCCAAGTAGACATTCTGAAAGTTTTCATCACAACCTTCTTGGATATTACACGATTTATTCTTCTGTCCTGCAATACGGACGGGCTGCGGTGGGCGGAATTACCGTGGGTCAGTGTCGAGCCACTTCATCACGCAGGTTACCTGGCTTCCTGCTTATGTTGCTCCTGCTCTCTGGAGATGTACATCTAAATCCTGGTCCCGGAGTTGGCGAACTGCAGGCACAGGAAAACAGCGCACGGCTCCACCTGAGCAATTCCCCTGAGGAGGTGAGTGATCGGACTCCTGTTTGGTCTGGCTCCACCGTTATCCGTCCGAACCTGATTAACGCTGGGAGTGTTCATCTTAATAACATACCGCAGCTATTCGTTGGGAATCGAAGGAGACCCGTGGACAATATAAATAACTCATCTAGCGCTTCAGTGTGTCGGCACCCCGCCGTGAGGAAACAGAGGCTGTGTAAAACTTTCCAAACCGTCAACCACGCAAAGGTCCTTTGGGATCCTAAGTTAAAACCAAGGGGACTTTTGGGTGGACATTTAAACATCAGAAGCATCGTTGCAAAGAGTGATCAGTTAATTCATTTATTGTCAGACTCTAATCTGGACTTTCTTTGTATTTCTGAAACGTGGCTACAACCCTCCACTCCCTCTCATGTATTCATGGTTCCTGGTTATCAGTGTTTCAGACAGGACAGACCTGTGAGTAGGGGAGGAGGGGTGTAAATATATGTGAGAAACGGTATTAAATGTGAACGGGTTGTTTTTAAAGTTCTTAATACGCTGGAATATGTAGGATTGAAAATTATTCTGTCCCAGCAAATGTCTTTTACTATTATTGGAGTGTACAGACCTGCCTCTGCAAACGACACATTTTATGATCAGCTCACAGAAATCCTCAGAGAATGTAATCACAACAAAGAGTTAATTCTTATGGGCGATTTCAACTTAGACTGGGGAGACAGGATAAGGAGAAAAAAGCTGAAAGGCTTAGCAGATAAATATCATTTAGATCAGCTGATAAAAGGTGCAACTAGAATTTCCAAAAAATCTAGCACACAACTGGACCTGATCTTTTCCAATAAACCAGAAAGAATAACAAAAAGTTACAACCTGATTACTGGCTTATCTGATCATAATCTGACCCTGGTGGCTAGGAAGCTAACTAAAAACAGGTTTAAATTTCTCCCTAAAGCTCAAACAAATTTTTTCTGTATACCCAAAAGTAAGCAAGCTGTGTTTGACAATGAAATCACTGATCTAAGTTGGGATGATGTAATAGCCTCTGATGATCTGGAGAGCAGTTGCAATAAATTTATTAATAAAATTAACACTGTAAGGGAACGTTTTACTGTTAAGGTCCAGAAAAAATGTAAAAGAAAACAAAATCTACCATGGTTGAATGAAACTGTGTGGAAACTCATGAAGGAAAGGGACGCTGCGCTAAAAAAGCCCATTAAATCCAAAGGGAACACAGACATGCTGATTTTTAAAGGCCTAAGGAATAAGGTTATTCATGAACTGAGGCAGGCTAAATCTCAATTTTTTCTTAATATTCTACATAATGCTAAAGGTAACAGTAGACTTACATGGCAAGGCATTAATAATCTGACAAGGAATGAGCCACTTGTCTCAGAAGATATTCAACTGAAAATTGATGGAATTTTGACAGATGACAAGGCTGCTATTGCTGCTACTCTTAACTGTTATTTTATTGATTCAGTTAATGAGCTTGGGAGAAACTTCACTGAAAGGAAATTGGACTGTGCACCCATTGCTTCTCCAGATGAAGCCTTTGTCTTAGCTCAAACAGATGTCGCAGAAGTGAATAAAATCATTGGATCCTTAAAGAACTCAAAATGCAGGGATGTATTTCAGCTCGATACCATGTTTATTAAAAACACCAAAACAAGTTAGTGCCGTCAATTACTCATTTAATTAATTTATCAATTAAACACAATGTTTTTCCAAGTGCTTGGTAGCAAGCCATTGTTACCCCTATCTTTAAGTCTGGAGACCGTCATGAAGCCAGTAATTTCAGACCAATAAGTATTCTTCCTGTGCTTTCAAAAGTTGCTGAGAAGGTTGTAATCAAACAACTGACTAATTATCTAGCAGATAGCAACTTTGGTTTACATCCATTGCAGTTTGGCTTTAGGCCCAATCACTCCACTGAAACAGCTGCTTTACACCTGATCGAGCAGATAAAATCTAAACTAGACAAAGGAGGGGTAGTTGGTGCCGTATTTCTAGATTTGAGAAAAGCATTTGACACAGTAAATCATAATGTTCTGATCTCAAAACTTTCAAAATTCAATTTTTCATCTGAAACACTGCAATGGATGTCTTCTTATCTATCTGATAGGATGCAATGTGTCAAAGTTAATGATGTATTTTCTGATAATATTAAGTGTACAATGGGTGTGCCACAAGGTTCTGTTTTAGGACCCCTTCTGTTTAGTCTCTACATCAATAATCTGCCACAGGTGTGTCATGGATCTGCAAATGTATGCCGATGATACTGTTTTATATACACATGCAAAAACAGCTGAACTAGCAGCTAGGAAGCTGACAGCTGCTATGGAGAGGATCACAGAGTTGCTTGACCAGTCATGTCTCAGCCTTAACATAAGCAAAACTAAAGGTATGTTTTTCTCTAAATCCAACCAATCTGCCAGTGCTGACATTTTTATTAAAGCTGAGAGGATTGACATTGTGAGGGAGTTTAAATATCTTGGTGTAATAATGGATTCAAATCTCAATTTTAAGTCACATGTGAAAAAAAAAGACCAAAACCATCAGGTACAATCTGATACACTTTAGACATATTAGAGGTTGTCTTTCGATGGATGCCGCTAAGACTTTTATGCACGCTATGATCCTTTCTCACTTGTCATATTGTGTCACATGTTGGGGACAAGCTGGAGAAACAGCCATTAAACCACTGGAATCACTGTATAAACAAACCTTAAAAACTCTAGATAAAAAATCTATGCAATATCACCACTGCAGGATTTTAGAAAAGCATCATCTGCTTAGCTTTGAGAATTTTAAACTGTTTTCTAATTTGTGTCTTGTTTTTAAGATTTTAAATGGCTTGGCTCCTCCCTCATTGCGTCAATTTGTTAATCGTCGTTCTGAGCAGTCCATAAAATCCACCAGAATATCTTCAATTAGAGATTGTTCTGTGCCTTTCCATCGCACTGCTTTTGGTCAGTCAGCTTTCTCTGTAAAAGCCACGACTCAGTGGAACGCTCTCCCTGACAGCATTAAGAACTGTGATTCTGTCGGAAGCTTCAAGAACAAACTCAAAAATCTACTGAAAGACTCTCAACTCTGTAAACACTGATTCTATAACATAATTTTAAATATGGCTGTGAATGTGTTTGTGTGTATGTGAGTGTATGCCTGTGGGGGTGATCTAACTCTGCAGCTTGAGCTAATGTTGTATTGTCATTTCTCTGTGATGTTTTATAACTGATGTTTTAATTGTGACCTGCCAAGGGACTGCAGATGTAAATTAGCTTTATGCTAACTCTGGTACAATGCATCAAATGGAAACATTTATGTTTTTATTGTACATGGTCCCTTTACAAATAAACAAACAAATAATAAAAAACAAATAACTTGACAGCATGGTGTCTTTCCTCTGCAGCTCCTCCGAAAGCCTCCTGATGTCTTCTCTCAGGTTAGTGACCTCCCTTTTAGTGCGCGATAGTGTCAGACAACCCTCGCAGTGAATATTCTCCATTTTTCAGGTGAGGTAGAGACCTGTTGCTAGGATAAACAACAGTGTTGCTGAGGGCGGTAAGCTGCTCAGAGTCAAAAGCGTAAAAGGCTACAATCCAGACACTGTAGAAGCAGCACTTTTGGTGCTAGGCCTAGATATGCATTCAGGGTCTCTAGCAACTAAATTAATAAGACAGAAGTGCGCTTAAAACAGTACAAAAACAGTTTTTAAACTGGCTCGATCTGTACGTGGCGAAACTTAGCGTCTGACGTCGTATGTTTTGCCCAGTAATGGGCTTAACAGGCAGCCTTGACGTGTTTCCCTAAATGAAGGAAAGTACTGTGAACATCATTTATTAGTGACTACTGCAGCTTTTGAAGAGGAATGCAATAGACAAATCCAAGACATTAATTTCAGACCAAACCCAAACCTGCTCAGTATCACACAAAGATATCCCCATTCAACTCTGGCCTTCTCCACGTCCACGCAGATCTGCCTGAACTGAGCGAGCGTTGTCCTGCCTTCTCACCATGCTGGTAAAAGCTTGTGATGGTATCAGGTCATGTTCAGTCTTTTCAGTACATATTAAATCATTCTGGGCTTTTAGATGCAACTTTTCTGTGTATAGTTCCACTGTGGGGGTCTTTGAACACTAATAATCATTTTTTAATACAGAGTCAGTGAATTTTTCCTGTTCTTTTTTTTTTTTTTTTTTTCCTTTTGCATGAGGCTGAAAATACTTGTCCCCTCAGCACGACTTTGAATGTTCCCACAGAATCAAAGAAAAGCATGTATTGCTTTAAATAGGAAAGTAATGCTGTATTTAGTCTCCAGGCTGGCTTTGAGGGATATTTAAGCACCAGGCTAATATGAAGAATGAGGATCATGATCAGATTCTACTGTAGCTGAGTAGTCAACAGAATGTAGAGAGGGCAGAAGAGGTTTATCAGTGAAAAAGTCATCTATCCTGGAACAAGACTGACAGACGTGAGGAAGAAGAGAATTCTTTTTTTGTCTGGTTAAAAAATCTTCATGAGTCTACACCAGTGGTTCTCAAATGGTGTGGTGAGGCATGAGACAAGTCTAGGTGTGCCTTGGGAATCTGGCTGGGCCCCTGAAAAACCCCAGAGTGGACCCTCCCCAGTTGTGATTTATTGATGAGTGTGTGTGTTGGATCAGTAGCAATGGGGCTAGCATCCTGGCTTACAGTTAACTCATTTGGCAAGCTATAATTGAGTTGAAATTGGTGTTGAAATGATCATTATTCATGCTACTTTTAACCAAGTTAACCAATTTTTCTACCCATTTTGCCACTAATTTTGTCAACTTCAATCATTTTTGCTGTTTTTTTTTTTTTTTTTGCAATTTTGCAAATTGTTAAAAATACTTTTGATCCATTTTTTGCAACTTTTTGTCACATTTAACTCATTTTTGCTACCTTTTTGGCAGTTTTTGCCTACTTTTGCTATTATTTGGACATTTTTTGCTGAATTTGTCATCACTTTTTACCACGTTTTAGCAGCTTTAACCCTTTTTTGCCACTAGTAACCTAATTTGTCACCTTTTTGACACTTTCAACCTATGTTTGCCACCTTCTTGCTAATTTTCACTCACTTTGCCTTTGTTTGGCCACTTTTTTGCCTAATGTTGCCCATTTTTAATCACTTTTAAACCATTTTAACTACCTTTTTACAACATTTAACCCCTTTGTCCACCTCTAACCCATTTTTGCCACCTTTTTGACACTTTCAACATGTTTTGCCACTATTAACCAATTTTTTGGCCCCTTATGCCAATTGTTAATCATTTTTGACTTTGTCTTGCCGCTTTTTACCCAATTTTGCCATGTTTTATCATCTCTTCAACCATTTTTGCCACCTTTCAGGCACCTTTTGCCCACTTTTGCCACCCCCAATTGTCTGGGCCCCAGAAACCTCTCCCCTGTATCCCCCCTTATGGACCACCTTGACTGTTAAATTATTAAAAAGTCTGTTTTGTATTGATATGAATATGGTGTGCCTTGAGATTTTGGCTTAACTTTAGGTGTGCCTTGGGCAAAAAAAGTTTCAAAACCACTGGTCTACAAAACCGAGCTGAGACATGAGGCCTGAGAGAGGTCTGGATGTCTTTGATGGGGGGTCATTTTAATGCCCCCTATGGTCTGAAATTATTTCTGCAGCAGTGAAAAGCACTCTTTGTGCATTCATACTGCAGTACCCCTCGCCCTGTTAATTAAGTTGGAAAGATACACCTGTCCTACCCAGGCCTTTCCTAGCAAAACAGGATCCTACACTTGTAGATCTTGTAGCCTACTTCACTTTGTCTGACAGCTTCTATTCAAGGGATTTCTACATTCAGCTAATCTGGAGGTAATCAGGCCTGGGTGTGGCCAGAGAAACTGAACTCAGCTGTCCAAGAACTGTAGTTAATCACAGTTAACTCATAATTTAACAAGGGGGGCGATTACTTCGTCACACAGCACCAGATAGGTTTGGATTTTTTCCCTTAATAAATAAAATCATCATTTAGAAACTGCATTTTCTATTTACTTGGGTTGTCTTTGTGAGATATTACAATTGCATAAAATTACAATTTAAGTGTGATAAACATGCAAAAACATCAGAGGGGCAAATACTTTTCCACGGCACTATATAATTTATCTATTTATTTATTTGTTCTTTATTTATGCCTGTGTCTGGAGGGCCCTTGGAGCACGAAGAACCTGAACCTGCCTGAACAGCATCACCACGTAAGCACAGCTCATGATGGCACATCAGGATCTTTGTGGTCACAAATCAAACACAGGGACACAGGATCCTCTGAACTTTATTTCATGAAGCAAAGTGTGTGTTGCTTCTTCTTCTACATGGATTTACAGCATGTTGGGATGAAAGTCTGAAGTGTAAAGGTTGATGTCTATCTGAAGGATTTCTCATCATGCGTGGTGTGAGTACTGTACAGATAAATGGGTTAGAAGGAGGAAAGATGAATACAACACTAACTGTTGGTCCCATATGAAAGTATAATGTGTTCATAGTAAGTATTTACACCACTGGAGAGTCGGAACTATCACAGGTAAAAAGACAGTAATAATCAAACAAATATACAGAATATTTATCCACAGAACAAGGGACTCAAATGTCCAGGAATCATCAGGAAGCTGAGGGCAAACCACAGTTCAACTGTTTCTGTACAGCGTGGAGCGTTGGCTGTGGCAGCCGTTACTGCATCTGTCTACATTTAAACACTGCTAGGATCATGTTCTGGCAGCTAAACACACAAAAATATATTCAAATAAAGTTTGAGTGCTGTGGTATTTCATGCAGCAGGCTTCATGTATTCAATGACATATATTCATGTGACTATATATAAGCTACAGTTAATGACTTTAAAGGGATAATCCTCCAGGAAAGACGCTTTCTGGCACGTTTCCAGTTCAGTGTTTAATCATGACGGCTGTGTCTGAAACCACATACTACATACTACTACTGCTTTAACATACTGCATGCTCAGCTGTTAGCATGCTGCTCCACCATCACTTAGAGCAAACGAGCTGAGTCAGACGACTGAGGTTCTTCTCGTCAACTAAGGCTGGCCGCACGCTAGAATACTTTAAGCCCCATTCTGGGATGGATTTCCATGGGTATGCCCCGATTCAAGGCCTGTCACAAACGGGGATTTGTCCAAATAAGCTAGAAGTCAGATTTGGTTGAGATATGGGCCAAAAGAAGAGCAACGATGTGGACCGCATTCAGACCACCACCACAGGAGAGCCAAATCTGAACAACTACAGAGCCAGACCCCTACCAAGACTAGACCAACTATGATCCGGACCAAGGGTGTCACCTAAGACTAGTCCAACTATGATCCTGACCAAGAGTTTCACCTAAGACTAGACCAACTCTGATACGGACCAAGGGTTTCACCTAAGACTAGACCAACTATGATCCGGACCAAGAGTTTCACCTAAGACTAGACCAACTATGATCTGGACCAAGAGTTTCACCTAAGACTAGACCAACTCTGATACGGACCAAGGGTTTCACCTAAGACTAGACCAACTATGATCCAGACCAAGGGTTTCACCTAAGACTAGACCAACTATGATCCGGACCAAGAGTTTCACCTAAGACTAGACCAACTCTGATACGGACCAAGGGTTTCACCTAAGACTAGACCAACTCTGATACGGACCAAGAGTTTTACCTAAGACTAGACCAACTATGATCCGGACCAAGAGTTTCACCTAAGACTAGACCAACTATGATCCGGACCAAGAGTTTCACCTAAGACTAGACCAACTCTGATACGGACCAAGGGTTTCACCTAAGACTAGACCAACTATGATCCAGACCCAGGGTTTTACCTAAGACTAGACCAACTCTGATACGGACCAAGGGTTTCACCTAAGACTAGACCAACTATGATCCAGACCCAGAGTTTCACCTAAGACTAGACCAACTATGATCCAGACCAAGAGTTTCACCTAAGACTAGACCAACTCTGATACGGACCAAGGGTTTCACCTAAGACTAGACCAACTCTGATACGGACCAAGGGTTTCACCTAAGACTAGACCAACTATGATCCAGACCCAGGGTTTTACCTAAGACTAGACCAACTCTGATACGGACCAAGGGTTTCACCTAAGACTAGACCAACTCTGATACGGACCAAGGGTTTCACCTAAGACTAGACCAACTCTTATCCAGACCAAGGGTTTCATCTAAGACTAGACCAACTGTGATCCGGACCAAGGGTTTCATCTAAGACTAGACCAACTTTGATCTGGATCAAGGGTTTCATCTAAGACTAGACCAACTGTGATCCGGACCAAGGGTTTCACCTAAGACTAGACCAACTGTGATCCGGACCAAGGGTTTCATCTAAGACTAGACCAACTTTGATCTGGATCAAGGGTTTCATCTAAGACTAGACCAACTTTGATCTGGATCAAGGGTTTCACCTAAGACTAGACCAACTATGATCCGGACCAAGGGTTTCATCTAAGACTAGACCAACTATGATCTGGACCAAGGGTTTCATCTAAGACTAGACCAACTATGATCTGGACCAAGGGTTTCATCTAAGACTAGACCAACTATGATCTGGACCAAGGGTTTCATCTAAGACTAGACCAACTATGATCTGGACCAAGGGTTTCATCTAAGACTAGACCAACTATGATCTGGACCAAGGGTTTCAGGAGAAAGCCCCCTGATACCAAAGGTTATGGTAAAGAATCTGCAGCTTTGATTGGAACCTCATACGTTCGGCCATTACACACCACATGTGGTCCAAGAGTTATTTCTGCTCTGGGCCCAGAGCTTCATAGAAGTCTCTCAGAAATACATTCCCTTGAATGTTGGAGGCTATGTTGAAGCTCATATGGTTATGGTTTGGAACTTTATCTGGCATTCTATTATGGGTCAGTGAGCTCCACTGCTGGTAGTGAGAGCTGTAGGTTATAATGGGATGGTTTAGTCTGACCACTGAGCGCCAGTTTCGTACTTTAAGACTTAGATTAATCCAGAAACACCTGAGCATTTCTCAGATACACAATATTTCTACTAGGGGTTCAGAACGTTCTAGTTACTCAAAGTTCTGTCACATTTAGGCTGAACGGTGGGATAGGATGTGGTTTTGGACACAGCTTGGATAACACCTGAGCGGCTGTTGGCCGTTTTCACCTTAAACCAGTCAGCTTAGCTTCTTAAGAAACAAAGACACAAACAGGTGCAAACTTGCCAAGAAAGGTGCAAACAAACAAGCTTAAACATGACGGCTGTTTCAGATACTTTTAAAGGTATACTGTCCACGTTGGTCAAAATCCATACAAGTGTGAATGAAGTATAGTGATGTCTTGTTTCTTACTGAGACTAAACACCGTGGATGTTATCTTGTTATCTGGTGAAGCATAAATGCTGACAGGAAGTTTACGGTGCCAGCTAGCTTAACCGCAGTTAGCCAAACCAGATTTAAAAGTAGGGATGCACGATACTGGGTTTCTGCTGATATCTGATATCCTGATGTTTACACATCAATCTCAGCCGGATATTTTAGTGTAATTCAGACCTGAAATTTCAAACAGAGTCCACTTTCTTATTTGTTATTATGGCCAATGTTTGGCGCTGATAGTGGCAGAATTTTAGAGCCAAAGTATGGGTTTAAAGACCTGCAGAAAGGTTCATATCTGTGGATACAGATAGTTCACTTCTTAAGCTAGTATCTCCTGATACTAGCTTAAGTCGTGCATTCCCACTAAAAATGTTGGCTTAACAACAGCTTTGGTTTAAATTATCTAGCTAAACCACGGTTAGCTGTACTAACAGAACTGTAAAATATTTATTAGTAGACTTTAGTAAAAGAGTTTTAAAGTTTCCTGGACTAAACCAGAGCTAGCTACACAGGAGTTAGCTGAATTGGTACAAGCTAACAGATAAATTCTTATCAGTAAACATGGTTCTTTGAAAAATTACCAAAATCCATGTGGGTCACCTCGTTCAGTTAACATCCTGTGATTAAAATGGGATTATTTTACAGTTATGTCTCTGTGGTTTTAGTGCTACCCACCTAAAAACAGTAAGTATCTGACATTAGTGCTTAGCCACGTTGCTACGTTAGCTCGCTAGGTCGCTAAGATCGGCCTTCATTCATATGAGAAACAAAAACTTCTCAGGACATGTCTGTACACGTTAGCATATCTAAAAACAGTAGAAACAGTAGAAAATGCACCAAATACAAAACTTAAAAAAACATATTAGAAGGCATCTTACCATACAATAACATATTTGATATCTTATTCATAGAGGGGGTGGTGAAGGAAAACGCAGAATTACCACAGTTTAATAAAGGCTATGAACCTGACGTCTCAGGCAGCCTAGTCTCTGCAGCGCCGAGTGGAAAAACTTTCATACTAGTGACAGAAATCAGGGAGTGAAAACAGCCGCAGGTCTGCTGAAAATACCAACTTTTTTGAGAGGCACCTGTCTGCAGGACGTGTGCATAAACTCCTGCACATTTAGACATCTATCTCTTCTTTAAATCTGTAATCTACGTCTCCACTAAACCCACCGGGCTGAGGATTGGTACTTTTTTATTCTAAGAGTGATAGTGCGTGATGATGAAGGGTGACGTGCTCCACTCGTGTCTTTAACTTAAGTGTCTTCAATAAAAACTGAAGGTACAGTAAACCAGTGTTTCACTTTTGTGGATGAATTTCACATATTGATAAATAAAACCTGTTTAAAAGGCATGTAAGGACAATAGATGTTTTATCTCTGAACAGAAAACCCACCATGTCTGATCAACACGGCTGGTTTCATCCAGAAACACTAAAAACCGCCAAGTCCGCTGATATTTATCTCAGATTCAATACAGCAGCTGTTAGAAGCTAATTTTGTTTAACTGGAGTTATTTCCAGGTATTTCTACCAGAAGTTAACGTATTCAATAGTCTGTGCTGAGGGCACAGTGTGGACCTTTAGAGCTTTACTGTCTGCATTGTCACATTTAATAAACTGGAGCTGATGACGGTTTAACAGGTGATAAAACTGAGCTAGCTAAAGAAATAAAGCCCGGGTATGTTGATCTCCTTTTGAAAGATGCACCAATTTATGAGATAAAGTCAGGAGAAGCAAATGAAATCTGGAGAAACAGCTGATCTACTGCTTGGTTGTAACCCCGGACCTCCACATGAATCCAGTTTCACATCCATCACTGATGGAGCGGGCTGGTGTGAGCCTTCAGGCTCTTTGTGTTCTTAAATATCAGGAAATGTCCCGTATGTCCAATTATCAACGTCTACACCCCACCAAGTCTTTATTTAACAGTGTGGACCTCTGCTGAGTCTAATTATCCCTCACTGAAGTGGAAATTGGTCTGTTTTCCTCCCAGTCTCACCAGTAAAAACAGAGACAGAGGCCGTTTTCAAATTTGCCTACTGCATACTCCTGCCAAATGCAGTATGCAGTATGTGTTCTGCAATGCATACTGCGTTCTGCGTTCAACAGTAGTATGCAGTATGACTGCCAGTCGGATGTTATTGTGTAATATGCTTGGCCCAGTTTAACTGGTTTCCAGTATACAGAAGTACATCATACCCTGGTCAATATTAAGTGACGCTACAGTGTTTTCCATCCATTCACATACAGAAAAAATCTGGGAAGTGTTTTTATTTGATTTTTCTGGATTTTTATAGGTGTTGTTTTTAGCTTAGCATGTATAGTGCAGTGAAAGGACACACCTGATAGCACCTTCCTGGCCGTTACGAGCCGTAACAGCAAAACAAAAACAACAGAGATCCTATTACAACTTATTTCGCTTTAGTACATGTTAAAAAGGTAAAGATCAAAAGTAATGGCACTTCCATTTGTAACCGTCAGCCACCCCAATGAAAGTTTCGCCACTCTCTGCCATTACGAACTCTGACCCAGCGCTTTACATTGTGGGGCAGATCGGTACGCACTGCTAGTATAGCAGGCGAATTCGAAAACGGCCAGAATGTTTTGCCCCTCAGCCTGACTGAGCGGGAGAGCCACACAGTGACGTCAGTCCATACCCTCAGTTCCCTCTTCATCTTCAGCTCTCCTTTTTCAGGTTAAATTCCACACTGAGCTTCATTTAAAAACGAACATTTTAAAAATTCTTCTACAACATCACAACTACAGCACAGACGCAGGCTTACCATGAAGGGAACTTACACAGTTCAAGTGACTTTTCTAAAGTAAATAAATGTTCTCCTCATGTGTGACCAGCTCCTCTTTTCATGGGTTTTGTTAAAGTAAAGTGCTCTGGGTCTTTTAAATGCTGAATTGAATCAAACTGTTCCAGCTTTCACATAGACCAGGGTAAAAGCTCTTTCAGGACTGCTTTATGACAGCCTGTCTGCGTTTTACTGCAGCTTTAGTAGACAGAAATGAAACGCTGTTCTATTAAACACCACAGAAGTGATCCACCAATCAGAGAACCACCTCTCATCACTGCTGATGCTGCTGAACTACTTCCTGTAGACCAAGTCTTTTCGGTGAAATTTATCTAATTCAGTCACTTCAGTGTGGTTATGAGGCATTCAACCCACTGACAATCACAAAAAATGCTGATGTATGCTCAAAGGGAAGAGAGAACATTTAATACTGACCATGTGTGATGTTCTGATCAGGTTCTAACATGTTTTTATAGAGTGATCCTAGTATTTCCTACAGTATTTATTCTTTCACTTATCTGAGAATCTGATCAGGTAACTCAGTCTAATCATGGAGTATCTTCAGGTGCTTCAAAAAGGAAGGAGCCCAGCAGCGAGGGAGGGTAGGACAGGACAGAGGGTCAGCAAAAACCAGCGTACCGGTCCTAGAGACAGCACAGCTCTGGAATCTTTACAGCCTGTTCTGTCTGCTGTTTTTCTTCTTCTCTGAAATGGACCGATTTAAAGGGACCTGAGGAGGTTGTTCTTGGCCGAGGTTCTGCCGTCAGGAGTCTGATGGTTTAAACGTGGTTTATCTCTATTTTCATATCCTACATTTTTTTAAACTTCTTTATCCTCTGTCCTTTCAGCCCAAACATGGCAGTAGCAGGAAGTTGTGACTACTTCATAAAATAAAGTGCAAATTACAAGAATCAAGGTCCTCCAACAGTTATAAAGACGATCTTTAGATAAATTAGCCAAACTCATGGAGGAGGCGCCATGAGCTGACTGCATAGCTAGAGTAAAGGCTTAAAGCAAAACTGGCTTAGTAATTGAAACCAAACACTGCTCTGAGACAAACACACTAAAACAGAATAAATGTCCTTAAAGGGGGACACTGTGACGACTGTTCTAGCACATGGTGTCCTTGGTATGGGGCAGTAGTGCTCTAAATAACATGAACTCTAAAGTGCCTTAAGATATAAGTAATGTATGCTTCCAAACATTTCTACTTACTACAGTCACACACACAACCAAATATTTATGAAACGCATGAAAAACAAAGATTTTTTCAAAATGAAGCTTCTGTATCAAATCTACGCCACAGCGCCGCCTCCTACACGGACGTGCACCTCATCAAAAATATAACTATGCATCAAACCGACGCAGACCCCAGCCCTGGGCTGAGTAGCACTGCTGACTGCCAGTCTCTGAGTAATGTCTGCAGACAGTGTGTACTCTGCTAGGAGATTAATGCCATCAGTGATGAACCCAGGGTCACAGGGGGTTTCATGTCTTAGATCATCATATACCCTCCAGTGGGCGACCCAGCCGGGGCTGAGCAGATCCCGGCTTGTGTGCCCCATCCCTCCTGATCCACAGCCACCTCGAAGCTATCTCTGTGGCTTCCAGGATGTTCCTGGTGGCTCTTCTTTCTTGCAGTCCTCTGAATCCCTGAAGTCTAAGTGTCCAATGGAAAGACTGACCATTGGACACTTGGTCAGGGTACAGTGAGTTCCACTATGACCACCTGTTTGGATGCCACTGATGTTAAGACCAGACTTGGACTGAAGGTTGTCCTCACGCTGTGGTCCAGGTCAACCTTCAGCTTCTGGTCCCAGGCTGTTACCATCAGCCCAGAGGAAGCCCTGTGCTCCACCTGTGCTCCACCTGTGGCCTGACGAATGCGATGATACGTCCTGCCTACCTCCCCTGTCTCAGCTGATTTAGCTGCTGCACTTCCGTCTCCTCCTTTTTCTTATCAATAACATCAGTAGAATCAACTGATTATCAGCATTTATCATTTCAGATCCATCAGAATGCATTCACTTTCAGCAGCCACGGTTTGGGCCAGGACCAGGAACTGGCGTAAAAATGACCAAGAAGTATTTAGGCAAATCAACAAGGAGGCCCTATCACACAAGTATGAAGCACTCATGACAGCACTGATTTGATGCAGAAGTATAAACCAGGCCTTAAGGAGGGTTAGTTCTCATATAAGGTTAGAGACAAATCCACAGGAAACTGGTTGAACCAAAAGACCCTACAAGGGGAGCCATGAGTACAGGAATGAAAAACCCTTGGATGAGCAGCACTACCATCATTCACCAGCTGTGTCTACCATCCATCGCTGGCCCATGGGACCCCAGAGGTCCACCAGGTATGAACATGAGGTGCCAATACAGGCACTCTGAAAGCCCTCACTTGTTAACATGCCTGCTGAAATGAAAGTCTACCCATGATGCACCAGGTGCATGTGTGTAACTCATGATAATGGCTGTGGCCAGTAGATGGCACATGTGGACTTCACCCTTTCAGAGACAATCCGGCTGTTAGCATCATGGCCAGATCAAGAGCACACTGACAAGAACTGACCGATGCACGAACCAAAACCTAGACATGACGTATGAAAGTAGTCCTCTCCTTCTGAAGCCTTAGACACGTGTTATTCTAAGAGAATCAAGCCTGAAGCTGGAGGTCTAATGGTTAAAGGACGGCCAATCGATGACAACCCTTCTTAAAGAGTTCATGGCATGTCCCAGGACATCCATCGTAAATTATGATGCAGCTTTGTAGCACTGTTGGTCACTCTCTCTATTTCCCTCTGGTGAGGGTTGTGGGTGGGGCAAAGGTCCCCTTAATCCTCAGGAAGGATGCAGCACAAAGTCTGGATTTTTCACAACAGGTATAAAAGGAAAGGAAGACAAAGAAGTAAGAAAGAATCAGCTCTTTAAAAAAAACAAACAAAAAAAAACAACTTAAGTCACACAGTTTCAGAAGCAGGTCATTCCATCAGGCTCGGAGGTTGTGGTTGCCGTGGCTCCGCCTCCAACCAAAAAGACGGCCATGCTGGATTTTGACTGATTAATTTTAGGCATACCAAAGCTTCCAGCTCTAACAGGACCAGAGGAAAAGTGGGTCTGAATACTGCTACTGTCACTGGTGTTGAACTCAAAGTCGGGGTCAAAGACTGTATCTGTTGGAACAACCCACGAGGCCGGGCGCCATTTTTTCAGGGTATATGGAGTCTTTACACGGCGTTTGATTTTCTCTCCTGAAGCGCTGAGAGTGCTGTCATCAGTCAGAGAAACATCATCTGAGGAGAGAGACAAAAGACAGTTTCTTAAATGAATGGGGCCCTTACATGTTCTAAGTAACTCATTCATAAATATATTATCATGTTAGAGTGTTTTCAGGCTTTAGGGCCCCTGCCTTCTCTGCAGATCTGCACACCACTTCAGTGTTTCACGTATCCTAGTTGGCACGGGTGACTAACTGGTAACCAATGGAAGAACTGGAGCCTGGAGATGGTAGTGGCTGCCGGGGGACAAGTAAAGGCCTGCTACACTATATGGACAAAAGTATTTGTCCACACCTGTAATTATTGAACTCAGGTGTTTGAGTCAGACACACAGGTGTATAAAATCCTCACCTATCCATGCTGTCTCAAACATCTGTGATCCTAATCAGGTTGTTTTGAAGAGATCAGAGACTTCCAGAGTGGTTCTGTGATGATGACACCTTTGACAGAAGATGGATGGTGAACTTTCACCCCTGCTGGATATTCCACAGTCAGCTGTCAGTGATATTATTAGAAAGTAGAAGAGTTTAGGAACAACAGCAGCTCAACCAGGAAGCAGAAGACCACAGAGCAGGGTCAATGACTGCTAAGGCTCACGGGTAAAAAGTCGCTGCTGATTACACAGCTGAAGAGTTCTGAACTTCCACTGGCATCAATGTAAACACTCAAACTGCAGCAGGAGCTTCATGAATGGGTTTCCATGGCAACAGCTGCATGCACGCCTCACATCACCAAGTCCAACGCCTCACATCAGGTGGAGCGGAGTAACACACACCGACACTGAACTGTGGAGCAGTTCAAACATGTCAGATGGTGAGTCTGGGTCTGGAGGATGCTGGGAGAACGTTACCTGTCTGACTGTGAAGTTTGGTGGAGGAGGGATAATGGTATGGGGCTGTTTATCAGGGTCTGGGCTAGACCCCTTATCTCCAGTGAAGGCCAGTCTTAATGCTTCAGCAGACCAAGACATTCTGGACAATGCTATGCTTCCAACTGTGTGGCAACGGTTTGAGGAAGGTCCCTTTTCTATTCCAGCATGACTGTGGCCCAGAGACCAAAGAAGGACTACAGAGACATGGTTCACTCAGAGCCCTGACCTCAACCCCATCCAGCACCTTTGGGATAAACAACAGAGCCTGACCTCATACACTGACAAATCCACCCTTAACTTTAGTCAGACATACCAGGTTGCTTGTCATTGGGCCTTATTTGTCTAACATAAAGTAACAAGTACTGGTTTGTGTATGAGTCCAATGGTACTGGTACCAACCAGGTGGTTTGACTTGATTCTATACCCAGTAGGACAAAAGGAACCCCTTTCAAAACAGAAGGTATGTTTAAGCAGATTACAACACCTTGTTAGACTTTGAATCTCGACTTACCTGAAGACATGCAGGTTGTGGATAAGTCCAAAGAACAGGGACGCTCAGGCCTCTTGGCTTTTGCTGTTCCTGTTTGACTCCGCAGCAGAACAGAAGGCTGTAAACCTGGGGTGGATTTTTGTAGCCCTCCAGCGTCTGTAAGAGTTGTAGTTTTCTGATGTTGAGGGTCTAACTGCTGAGATTCTGTGACGTTCAAAGCTTCATCTTCTACAGGTGAAATATTTGAACTCAAGACCAGAGTGTCTGGAGCTTCTGGATCTGAGGATTGACCTTCTGGATCTCGAATTTCTGGACCAAGGGTCCCTACAAACAGGCTTTTTGGAGATGAGGTTGAAGCTGTGTTGGACTGGTCCTGTGCCCCTGAAGCTAGACTTCCTGGAACCTCTGGAACAAGCACTTCCGAAGATTTTTCTGACCTTGGTGTTGAGGCAGAGTCTTGATCCCTGCAGCCTGGAAGAACTTCTGAAGGACCAGGAAGCAGAATTTCATTATCCATATTTTGGGAGACAGGAGGATATTCATCGATCTTCTGGCGAGGCTCAGGTTCTGGTCTGGTGACTGGCCAACATTTGTTACCCTCTGGACCAATTATTACTTCAGCTGTATCCTGAATTCCCTGGGTCTTCATGTCTGAGTTTAAGGCGATCCTGTTGTTGTTGTTGTTGGAGTTTGAGCCTCTCCCTGACAGGATGTTTCCAGCTCTTGCCTGCTGAGGAGGGGGTTCACTCTCAGCTGGGGGCTGCTCCCTCCTCAGCAGTGGTTCGTGTTCATCCGGACTGGAGTTCAGCAGGTTCATACGGTTATCATCTCCTACGATAATCCCTCCCTCTGCCTTGTCCTCCTCCTCCATCTGAGGGCCTGCCAGATTGGTTCGGCCTCCACCTATCATGCCATTTGTCACCAAGGTAGGAACACCTGCGCTGTAGCTAGTGGTGGCCACCATCATTCGATTCCCAGTCACGCCACTGGCCCTTGTACTGGTGTTGTTGGTGACGGTTGTTACCATCTGAGGCTCCACAGCTGGAGCGACTGTCACTGTGTTCATCTTTGCAACGCCAGTTTCCACCTAGAACAAAGCATTTCCTAGTTAGGGGATGTAATCACATGTCACACATGGACAATGAGGACCTGATATTAAATGTGTTACTGATTTCAGGACTCATGGTTGTTTTCTTTTTGTCCCAGTCTGACTAGTTGGCACTAGCAGAAACAGCACACACCTTGGTGTTTTGGCAGCATTTTTCTGCAGTGATCCCTTCCTGCTCCATATCTAAAGTTCTTCGCTATGACATCACATTATCGGCAAACAACCTTTCCCCAAGCCTCAGCAACTGAAACAGGGGAACACATGATCCTGAGGTTCCCAGTTTACCTTATGCAATGATGACCTGATTTTTGCCTACCTCTAGAATATGACCATGTTTTCAGGATGTTAATCTACTCTTAGTTCTGTCAGGGTGATGGTAGAGAAAATCTACAGGAAGTAA
Organism: Cheilinus undulatus; assembly: GCF_018320785.1. NCBI lineage: Eukaryota > Metazoa > Chordata > Actinopteri > Labriformes > Labridae > Cheilinus > Cheilinus undulatus. The sequence goes on along the minus strand of NC_054879.1, from coordinate 1,264,531 downwards.
AAGGACAATCAGTCCATCAGAACCTACCTGCCTGTGGTTTGACATGAGCTTTGCCAGCCTTGTACGAGAAGAGGCCGAGCTGGTCTCCTTGGTTTTTGGGAGAAGGTGAAGGCTGGTGGGCCTCTGAGGCAGGTTCTGCTGTTTGGGAAGGGGATGGATGGAGGAGAGAGAGGAATCTGCCCTACTAACACCCCCTGGGGTCAACGATGAGGGGTTCACCTGGAAGAAACACAGACGCAATTACTGAATACATAAACTGGTTACTGACAGACCCTCAGTAGTGAGTTTATAATTCTAAACTGGATTTGCGGGGTTAATGTGACTTCAACTGGCTTTTAAAACCTATGTAAACATGTTAGTCTGACTGAAATCAAATTAAATCCAATTTCCTAAAGTCAGACCAAGACATAGAAATGATGGCGATGGAGATCCATTCGCTCTTGCATGTGCAAAACATTAAACTCATAGTGCATTAGTCCTTCTGAGCATGCTCCTCAGCCTCCATGCCAGGCTTTGACTTAGAAGACATGCAGCATAAAAGCTGACAATAGCACAAGTCATGTTTTCATCTGCCTTTGGATATCAGAGGAGGATCAAGAGACCAGAGCTGGGTCCAACAGTGATTGGCTGAAGGGGGCATGTGTTGCCACTGTTGCCAAACGGTCATATTAATGTCCTGACTGGGCTACAACCTCCACCTAACTTCATCATTCCTGTAAAAGTACTGATCAGTAATAGCTCCTCCATGATCAGCTACAGCCATTTTACCTCAGCAGTCTGCAGCATCTGTTGGTACAGCAGGGTGGTCTTCTGCGGCTCGGTTGAACCAAACTGTTTCTGAGAATGTTCCATCAAGTTTTCATCAGAACTTTCCCTCAGGTTTTTATCAACCTGCACACACAGACAGCACATTAGCCACACAGGGAGTGATCAAGACCAAAGTTAACCAATCAGGATTCATTACCTCTTTAGGGTCCAGCTTGGTAGCCTCAAAGTCTTCTTCTGTCAGGTGCAGACAGACTGGGACACTGGGCACAGCGCCACCTGGAGGCCAACAAGGAGAGTAACATCAGTTGCTTAAGAGATGACCAATTTCACATGGCAGTTATTCTTAAGATGTTTATCTGACTACACATCTTTGTGGGATTTTAAGTTAACCAGCATTAGCCTCAGCCATAGGAAAGTAAGCTTAGCCTTTAGCACAGGAAATACAGGCCAAGAGTCCTGCAGACTCTGCGATGAGACATTTTTAGAAGGAAAGAACGAATAAAAGCACAACAGGAGTGTCCTAGCACATATGCAGGGAGCCATCCTGGGTCCTCTGTCCTCTGAGCTTTGGGACGGTCCCACCGATGGCAGATCAGACGCTTCCTCCAGTTCAACCAAAGTTCAACCATTCAGCCCTCTGGTATCTCTTCAGTTTTCCAGTGTTGAGGCCATTCAGGACAAAAACTTCCAATCACAGCAACATTTATACAAATATTTTTTTCTCAACTTTAAGTCTAAGAAATTAAGAATTTTTTTTCTTGTTAAATATTAAGTTTTCATTTTTTTTATTACATGATGAAAAAATTTACTACCCTTCATCAAGGAAAAAATGTCTGTGCCCAAAACATTCATAATAATATCATTAAGGAATCCTGGAAGCCCTGATAATAATTTATTATTTGGTATTTTTGATCAGAACTGAAATTCAAATTGATTTAAATATTTAACCCAAAAAAGTTCGCAGAGAATATTTATAAATAATATATCATGAACGGTTTTGGATATAGACATTTTTGTCATTAAAAGCCTTAATCTCAGGTTCTAAATTTTCACACATGTATTGCTGAGCCATGCAAAAAAGCAAAACAAACATAATTTCAATTTACCAAGAAAAAACTTAAATAAAATCATTTATCACAGCAGAAATTTCTGCAAAATAAAAGTGAAAAATGACTAATCTGAACGGAAAAGTAGTGGTGTCAAAGAGAGCTGGGGTGCATCGCATAATTCAACAGTGCTGAGCATTCTTCTTCTGACCTTTATTCATTTTTCCACAAGTAGCGCCCCCTACTGCTTGACCTGTTGCCTCCTAAAACTGATTTATCCAGAGTGGATAAAACACATCGACTAGATTTTCTTTAGCCAGAATTCTAACAATCCCTTTCTTATCTTGTGCCTCATTCTGATGGAGACTTCAATGCTGACTCACCAGCATGCTCGGACTCAGAGATGCTGCAAAGGAGGGTGGCGGGTGGCAGGACAGTGACTCTGCCATCATGATTGGACGATCTGGCCTGATTCTGATGGACAGAGGAACAGGTACAAGGATGAATGAATGAACATCCGTGATAGGTTATTAAAGGTTATATCACTGATTCTCTACCTGGGCCTGCTGCCGTTCATAGTTGATGGAGTTTCTGTTCTTCTCAAAACTTTCAGCTCCACTTCCTGTTGTCTTAATGACCAAAGACGCCTGGCCATCACCCTGGAGGTTCTTTACCACCCCAACCTGGAGATCCTCGATATAAGAGGAGGAGCCAACCTGTGGGGGCCAGCAGCTCTGAGACAGGTTCCTTAAAGGAAGAGAGATAAAACAGTTCAAATTACAGCGTTTGTACTCCTGCTCACATCCTGATGTGTGCAGACAGCAGAGGAAACATTGGCCTCTTTATTATGTGGATTTTTTGCAGCTTTTTCCCTTGATTTAATGTAATACAAATATTCACCCCCTTTAGAGTGGCTGACCTAATCCAACAGAGGTCCAGCCGACTGGTGCTAGTAGTCCTACTGTTGGAGGAATGGGGATCAGCTGAGGTCAGTGAATGTGTCTCAGTGATTGTAGTATAAAGACATCTTTGGAAGGTCCAGTCACTGGTTCATCAGTATTTCTGGCTACCATTACACCATGAAGACAAAAGGACACTCAAAGCATCTCAGAGAAAAGGATATTGAAAAGTCTAAGGAGGATGAAGACAGAAACATCTCCAAGTCTCTGAACATCCCCCAGAGTTCAGTTAAATCCATCATGAAGAAATGAAGGAATATGTCACATGTGTAAATCTGCCTAGATCAGACCGTCCTCACAAACTAAGTGGGCGTGCAAGAAGGAGACTAGTGAGAGAGGACACCAAGACACCTATGACTACTCTGAAGGAGTTCCAAGCTTCAGCAGCTGAGATGGAGAGACTCTGCAGACAACAACTGTTGGCCGGGTTCTTCACCAGTCAGAGCTTTATGGGAGAGTGGCAAAGAGAAAGACACTGTTGAAGAAAACTCAGATTCAATCTGGACTAGAGTTCACCAGAAGGACTGTGGGAGACTCCATGGTCAAGAGGAAGAAAGTTCTTTGGTCTGATGAGACCAGAATGGAGCTTTGAGACCATCAGACAAGACGCCAAACACTGACATCACCACAAACACACCATCCCCACTGTGGAACACGCTGGTGGCAGCATCATGCTGTGGAGATGCTTCTCAGTATGGTGTTCTGTATCTGTGGTTGTGTATGGCATTGTGTACCTGTGGTTGTGTATGGCGTTGTGTACCTGTGGTTGTGTATGGCGGTGTGTACCTGTGGTTGTGTATAGGGTTGTGTACCTGTGGTTGTGTATGGCGGTGTGTACCTGTGGTTGTGTATAGGGTTGTGTACCTGTGTTGTGTATGGCGTTGTGTACCTTTGTTGTGTATGGCATTGTGTACCTGTGGTTGTGTATAGGGTTGTGTACCTGTGGTTGTGTATGGCGGTGTGTACCTGTGGTTGTGTATAGGGTTGTGTACCTGTGTTGTGTATGGTGTTGTTTACCTTTGTTGTGTATGGCGTTGTGTACCTGTGTTGTTTATAGAGTTGTGTACCTGTGATTGTGTATGGCGGTGTGTACCTGTGGTTGTGTATGGCGGTGTGTACCTGTGTTGTGTATGGCGTTGTGTACCTTTGTTGTGTATGGCATTGTGTACCTTTGTTGTGTATGGCGTTGTGTACCTTTGTTGTGTATGGTGTTGTGTACCTTTGTTGTGCATGGCGTTATGTACCTGTGGTTGTGTATGGCGGTGTGTACCTGTGGTTGTGTATGGCGGTGTGTACCTGTGGTTGTGTATGCCGTTGTGTACCTGTGTTGTGTATGGCATTGTGTACCTGTGGTTGTGTATGGTGTTGTGTACCTGTGGTTGTGTATGGTGTTGTGTACCTTTGTTGTGTATGGCGTTGTGTACCTGTGGTTGTGTATGGCGGTGTGTACCTGTGGTTGTGTATGGCGGTGTGTACCTGTGGTTGTGTATGGCGGTGTGTACCTGTGTTGTGTATGGCGTTGTGTACCTGTGTTGTGTATGGCGTTGTGTACCTGTGTTGTGTATGGCGTTGTGTACCTGTGTTGTGTATGGCGTTGTGTACCTGTGGTTGTGTATGGCGTTTTGTACCTGAGGTTGTGTATGGCGGTGTGTACCTGTGGTTGTGTATGGCGGTTTGTACCTGTGGTTGTGTATGGCGGTGTGTACCTGTGGTTGTGTATGGCGGTGTGTACCTGTGGTTGTGTATGGCGGTGTGTACCTGTGGTTGTGTATGGCGTTGTGTACCTGTGGTTGTGTATGGTGTTGTGTACCGTTGTTGTGTATGGCGTTGTGTACCTGTGGTTGTGTATGGCGGTGTGTACCTGTGGTTGTGTATGGCGGTGTGTACCTGTGGTTGTGTATGGCGGTGTGTACCTGTGTTGTGTATGGCGTTGTGTACCTGTGTTGTGTATGGCGTTGTGTACCTGTGTTGTGTATGGCGTTGTGTACCTGTGTTGTGTATGGCGTTGTGTACCTGTGGTTGTGTATGGCGTTTTGTACCTGAGGTTGTGTATGGCGGTGTGTACCTGTGGTTGTGTATGGCGTTGTGTACCTGTGGTTGTGTATGGCGTTGTGTACCTGTGGTTGTGTATGGCGGTGTGTACCTGTGGTTGTGTATGGCGGTGTGTACCTGTGGTTGTGTATGGCGTTGTGTACCTGTGGTTGTGTATGGCGTTGTGTACCTGTGGTTGTGTATGGCGGTGTGTACCTGTGGTTGTGTATGGCGGTGTGTACCTGTGGTTGTGTATGGCGTTGTGTACCTGTGGTTGTGTATGGCGGTTTGTACCTGTGGTTGTGTATGGCGGTGTGTACCTGTGGTTGTGTATGGCGGTGTGTACCTGTGGTTGTGTATGGCGGTGTGTACCTGTGGTTGTGTATGGCGTTGTGTACCTGTGGTTGTGTATGGTGTTGTGTACCGTTGTTGTGTATGGCGTTGTGTACCTGTGGTTGTGTATGGCGGTGTGTACCTGTGGTTGTGTATGGCGGTGTGTACCTGTGGTTGTGTATGGCGGTGTGTACCTGTGTTGTGTATGGCGTTGTGTACCTGTGTTGTGTATGGCGTTGTGTACCTGTGTTGTGTATGGCGTTGTGTACCTGTGTTGTGTATGGCGTTGTGTACCTGTGGTTGTGTATGGCGTTTTGTACCTGAGGTTGTGTATGGCGGTGTGTACCTGTGGTTGTGTATGGCGTTGTGTACCTGTGGTTGTGTATGGCGTTGTGTACCTGTGGTTGTGTATGGCGGTGTGTACCTGTGGTTGTGTATGGCGGTGTGTACCTGTGGTTGTGTATGGCGTTGTGTACCTGTGGTTGTGTATGGCGTTGTGTACCTGTGGTTGTGTATGGCGGTGTGTACCTGTGGTTGTGTATGGCGGTGTGTACCTGTGGTTGTGTATGGCGGTGTGTACCTGTGGTTGTGTATGGCGGTGTGTACCTGTGGTTGTGTATGGCGGTATGTGTACTCAGTAGAACGAGTTCAGCCAGTCTCTCTTCGGCACACTGAGCAGTGAGTCGAGCTTCAGCGTCCTGGTCCCAGCAGTCCTCCATGGTCTCTTTGAGGGAGCGTAGCGCCTAGAACCACAGATGATACTCAGCACGGTTTGGGACAAAAGCAGTTATTTGTGCTTTCCCTGCTGAACAGACACTGGCAGCAAAAATACAGATCAGAGTATCAAACTGCACTGAAGGCCATCAGACAGAGTCAGAGGACCTTCAGTACGGTAACCATCATGGTCTACCTTCTGTAGAAAGCTGAAAACTAAACCACCATGTTGTAGAAAGGGATCAGATCTCTGCAGCATGAGAGCTTTAAACCAGGGACCAGAAGCTGCCGGGATATTTTAGGACATGAATGTTTCTCAGCCAAGAAAAGAGTGTTAAAAATGAAAGTGTGCTGACACCGACCAGGCTGTTCTCCTTCCAGGCTTCAGGGAATCTGGGTCGGTATTTTTCTCTGGCCACCAGGATCTGCATCTCCTCAAAGCTCGGATGGTTCCCGAGCTCTGCCTGGAAGGCCAGTTGGTACTCAGGTACCGCTTCACCTGGAAACACACAAACAGTGACATTATCTTAGATTCTGTTGTTGGCTTTTTATTGAACTCATTGTAGGATGAGGTGGAGAGACGCGCACTGAGCAAGGAGGAGGCCATTCTGAGAAACATGGATCATCCACTTCATATCTCCCTCAGTGAGCAAAGAAACAACAGTGGTGGACGGCTCCTATCCCTGCACTGCAGGTCAGAAAGATTTAGAAAATCTTTCATACCATCAGCTATTAGACTGTAAAATTCTACAGTAAACAGGTGAGAATCTCAGACGAATGAATTTCCCTTGGGGGATAAATAAAGTTCTTGTATTGTATTGTATTTTACCATACACATCCTCCTGTTAAAATGATATCATGACATCAGACTGGTCAGCATTAGCCTCAGTCTGAGGATGACCAGGCACAGATCAGACATCTTTGATATTTATGACATCTTTGACAGAATACCTACAGCAGCTGATGAGAGTGAGCAGACTTGAACAGGAAATGACTGGACTGACTGGTTCCTGCTGTGTTTGCTGTCACAGGTGTGCATGTGCAGCAGTGTGTGGTTACCTGGGAACAGGTGTGAACACCTCCTGAAGCTCTCCCAGTAGAGCAGACCCAGAGCGTAAACATCCACCTGCTTCAGCGCCGCCTCGCAGTCCCTCAGGTTCAGAGCTCCACCCAGGACCTCCGGGGCCATGTACCGCACCGTCCCCACCTACACAGAGATAAACGTCAGTCTGTGTTTACAGACGTTTAACCATCCTGAAGATGTCACATGACCTCACCTCAGATATCGCCATGGTGTCATCATCTCCAGGGCGACAGGGCCGGCTACCTGTCAACCTCATGGATAGACCGAAGTCGGCGAGGACGCAGGACAGGTCAGCCCGGACCAACACGTTCCTGCTGGTGACGTCTCTGTGAGCCACGGGGGGTTTGTACTGATCTGAGAGGAGAGAACGGCGGCGGTTATTCACCGTGGTCATCAGACAGCGGCTTCATGAGGGCGGGCACGATTCATGTTAATCTTTCAAGCGGATAGATTGTCCAGATTTCATGTCTAACCTGAAACCATTGTCTCGGTCTGAGAATAACTCAGCCCAATCAGCATCATCTGAGGAGAATGAGGCGGTACTTAGAGGCGGAGTTTAGTTGTACTGGATGCCAGAATGGCTGCTGGTGGAGTGGTGAGCTCAGATGTAGCTATAGCGGCAGTTTTTTATCAGATGAGGACCGTGTTTAACCTTTCACTTTATTAAAAGAGGAGCAAAGAGCCACCCTGGAGGCTTCTCTTGGTGGAGAAGATCTTTTTTTATTCGCTTCTCCTAACCAGCCTCAGGTCAGGTCAGGTGTGGGCGCATATGCTGGTTCAGCAATTTGCCACATCAACCTTGGTCCTGTACTGCTCTGGACTCCTGATGGCCATCCTCCAGACCTGCTCCAGGCCCAAGCTGACACACACAGTCTCCCCAGCAGCTGGACCAGCCTGCCAGGTCTGGTAAGGTTCTTATAAACCCCGACACGTAAATAACCTAGAGTCAATTAATCCCTAACTACGGCATGCCTTAAAGGTCAAAAAAGGATGTGATTAGTACAGTCAAGACACTTTAAAGCGCTGATCATCAACTGGTGGCCCGAGGGCCACATGAGGCCCCCCAAAGCTTCCCGTCCGGCCCCTACAAGATCATTACATTCAGAGAAGGAGGAAAAGATGTTCTGGTTTTAAGAGTATCTGAGGCAGCGGCTGTTAAATCCACTCCCAAATCATTTCTATTGATATGGTTTTAGAATGACTTCATATTTGATCTGTTTTTTACAGAAATTCACTTGTCAGGGATTCTGAGTGAATATTTAAGAAAAAAATGGGTAAAGACTGGCAGAAATGATGCAAAAATGGCCAGACAAAATGGTGAAAAGGGGTTAGAGAGTGGTAAAAGTGGGTGATACGTGTAAAAATGGGTTATGGAGTGGCACAAAGGGACAAAAAGTGACAGGAAAAGGGGTGAAAAGAGGTTAAAATGTGGCAAAAGTTGGTAAAATTAGGGGAAATGGGTAAAAAGTCCTCCCCAAGTGGAGGAGTTCAAGTATCTCGGGGTCTTGTTCACGAGTAAGGGAAGAATGGAGCGGGAGATCGACGGGCGGATCGGTGCAGCGTCAGCAGCGATGCGGTCTCTGCATCGGTCTGTCATGGTGAAGAAAGAGCTGAGTCGAAAGGCGAAGCTCTCGATTTACCGGTCGATCTATGTTCACACCCTCACCTATGGTCACGAGCGGTGGGTAGTGACTGAAAGAACAAGATCACGGATACAAGCAGCTGAAATGAGTTTCCTCCGCAGGGTGTCTGGGCTCTCCCTTAGAGATAGGGTGAGAAGCTCGGTCATCCGGGAGAGACTCGGAGTAGAGCCACTGCTCCTCCACGTTGAGAGGAGCCAGATGAGGTGGCTCGGGCATCTAGTCCGGATGCCTCCTGGACGCCTCCCTGGTGAGGTGTTCCGGGCAAGTCCTACTGGGAGGAGGCCCCGGGGAAGACCCAGGACACGCTGGAGAGACTATGTCGCTCGGCTGGCCTGGGAACGCCTCGGGATCCCCTGGGAAGAGCTGGATGAAGTGGCCGGGGAGAGGGAAGTCTGGGCTTCCCTGCTTAGGCTGCTGACCCCGCGACCCGATCTTGGATAAGCGGAAGAAGATGGATGGATGGATGGATGGATGGATGGATGGATGGGTTAAGAGTATCAAAAATGGGTTAAAAGTGGCAAAATGGTGCCAAAAAGAAATGAGAAAGGGTTAAAAAAAAAAGTGACAAAACAGACGAAAAGTTGCAAAAAGGGGTTAGAGACTGGCAAAATGGGCCACTGGTAATGCCTAAAAAAATTCCTGAGTTTTGAAAGGAAATACAAATATAAATACAATAATATGTTAATCAGACCAAAAAAATTTATTCAGTTTTTGTATATTTAAAGGTCTGGCCCCCAGAGTCTCTATCAGGACTAAATCTGGCCCTGGTGCAAACATACTTGATGCCCCTGCTCTAAAACCTTAATGTCAGCCTTGCTATCATTCATTTAAATCAAACCGAGTGTTTCACATTAAAGCCCGTGTTATCAGACACAGGAGCATGAAGGGTTACCTCCTCTGTAGAGCTCTGTGTGCAGGAAAGCCAGTCCTCTAGTGATGCCGTGAGTCATCCTGCAGCACGTTGTCCAGTCCACCGTGTGGACGGACAGGTAGTGAGACAGACAGCCCTGAAACATGGACATGGACGTATGTTAGAGTCAGATTCCTGAACCACTCTTTTTTAAGTAGCCTGAACTAATCTACTGTAAGCAGACATGGACATGAGAAAAGCAGCTTTAGCTCTAATGAACATCTCCTCCTTACTAGACCAGGTGTCCCAAACGTTTTTCTCTGAGGGCCAAAAGAGGAAAACATCAAGCTGACAGGGCCACCTGACCCCCCACCATCTTACACCTCAGTATTCTCATCTCTGTGGTGTTCCCCCCTCACTATGGACCCTGCAGAGGCTTTATGAGAGGATGGGAAGATCTCCCCTGTGCCGTCTTCAGAGGTAGGAATAGACGAATAACGGAGGCAAAAATCCTGTCCCAACTTTTTTGGAATTCATTGCATGCATCATCTAGAGTGTGTATTTTCAATAAAACAATAAAGCGTCTGAGTTTGAACATCAAATACTCTGTCTTTGTGCTGGATTTGATTGAATATAGACTGAGAACAAATTTGTAAATCAGTTTAATCCACAGTTTACACTGTCCCAACTTTTTTGAACTGGTGTCTGTATTCACAAAGAACAGCTGCTCAAACAACGACAGCGACACACTCAGAAAGAGTCCTGTTCTCAGAGGATATTTCTAACTGAGAGAATATTTTCACTGACATTAACATCCTGACGTCTGCAAACATAACTCCACTGTTCTCTGGTTTCTCCTGTCTGCCCTGACCTGTGTTTGTTTTTAAATTAAATCCAACATGAGAGCGTCTGAACCCTGAGAGCTGCTAATCCGGTAATCGCTGTCTGACCTCTGCTGAGGAATGTGTGAGCATTTGTGGTCAGTGGCTCCAGACAGGAAGTAGGATTGAAGGCGCCGTCTTCCAGCACAATAACACCACTAATGGAGAGTCTGAGACCTCCAGCATGAAGAGTGAAAGGAGCTTTCTGCCTGCTGCAACGCCCCCTACAGGCAGCAGTCTCCATTATAGTCATTACACATAAAACGCTGTAGGAGATCTGGCTTTTCTCTTCTTCTCTGAAGGATTCGGCTGACTGCAGAGATTCACAGTGGAGATTCCACAGACATGAGATCTACCAGGTCAAACCGGACAGCAGGAGGAAAACTAACATGGAGGATGATCAATCAATGGGACTTGTGTTTTTACCATGATTCAGTGGGCTGATCTTTTTCAATGCTCCTCTCAGCTCAGGGCACAGTCGTGTTTCTGTTGGCTGTCATGTTTGAGCACTTACAACCCTGAATTTCCACATACTACACCTGCTCCACGATCTGCAGTGTCTTTGTTCAGACCAATGGCAAACGGCCTCGTCTACTGAAACTGTTCCTGGAGCACAATGGAGTGGCTGAGAAATCATGATGGAGGCTTTGAATGTTCTTCCTCCTGTTTGGATCCATCTGCTCTGTTAATACTGATAGAAGTATTGATGTTTTTTGGAAGCTGGCTCAGTTGGAAGTACATCTGGCACGTATTTTCAGTGGAGCGGCACTTCTGGGCCAGGGACAGTCCAGAGAGCATGCAGTGGAATTCCATGGATGAACTAAAAAGGGAGAAGTGCAGTGGAGTGCTGTTGGCATGCATATGGAGAATAAGAACACCGGGGTTGGCACCGCTAACGCTGACGCTACAGACAAAGATTTATTTAGCCAGCTAACATCCCTTAAGGGTTCATCAGGTCTCTTACATGGGGGTAGTACTCCATCAGGATCAGGAACTCCGGTCGTCCATCAGCGGTCATCCTCTCGTCGGCGCTCAGGAAGCGTGCGATGTTGTCGTGTTGCTGCAGCAGAGGCAGAGCGTAGATGGAGCGCTCGTTGGCGTAGTTCTGGCGGTTAGCGGAACTGAAGAGTTTAACGGCCACGCAGCGCTCATTAAGAGCGCCACGATACACTGTGCCGTAACGACCTCGACCAATCAGCTGTCAGGAGGAAACAGAGGGATGTTAAAGACAGAAACAGAGACAATGCTAGTCACTCTAGAGTGAATACTCCGTGTCCAAATCCTGAGTGAGCATTATTATTCACTATATAGTTCACTCATTCTATCCCACAATGCATTGTGAATAGCAGTGAAAAACCAATGGTCACTAGTCCAGCAATATTTACCATAATGCATTGGGGTTGCTGCTCTCAAAAATGACGGACAAGCGAGAGGAGCACAGGAACACAGATCAGATTTTCTGAGGCTTTTTCATTTGTTTGGTTTTGACTAAAGTATTTAATCTGTAAGAAAATGTAAAATATTCCAAACAGAGTCTCTTCTTCCCCCATGAGGATTAAAAGGCCTGAGACTTCATCTTTTAAAAATGAGTATTTTTATGTTTTGTGAAAATACGTTATGTTCAGAATCTGTTTTCAGTGAAATTCTACCGTTAATTTTGATCCTCAGCCGTTGTCATGCCGGTTCATAGAAGCACACTGTGGTGTTAAACGAGGTCATGGAAGCAGCTGGAAACATGGTAGCTCTGTACACTCACCAGCATCATCTAAGGTCGTTTTCACACCTGATAGTCCGGGGGACTCGGTCCGTTTTGGAACAGAAATTGCAGCATTGTTGCACTTTTCTTTGGTTTGGGTCACACTGCTCTTGGCCAAATGGACCGAAATGTCTAAACACCTACAACCTCTGCCTGTTAGGGGCGCTGTTGTCACAAACAAACAGCAACCAAGAAGAAAAGATGGTGTAGAGGAAGACAAAACCAGAAATCCAGCTCCTTCCGCTGGTCTTTTCTTCCACATAAACAATGATAAAACACAGAACTTAGGCCGTCTTGGGGTTTCTACTCTTGCATTGGGGCGTTACGAGCAGCCAGCGAGGCGGTGAGGTGTCCAGCATGTTGTTCTTTACATGAGACGAATAAATCAGCACCGACTACAACGTGTTGCTATGGTTACTCAGACGCCAAGCGAGGTACCGACATGTATGTGAGTGTATTAAACACATATAAATCCGTATATCATCACACTTTATGCCACTTCCTGTCTTTGGTTCGCAAGTTGGTCCGCTTTGCTTTCACACCTCAAACGAGCCGCACCAGGGTTTGTTTGGAAGCGGACCGAGACCCCCTGTTTTCAAACGGACCAGAATCCACTTGTTTGGTCCACACCAGAGTTCGTTTGAGCTTTCACACCGCTCCAAACGAACTGGACTAACCGGGAAAACAGACCAGGGTTCGTTTAAAGCGGACCAAACAGCTGGTGTGAATGCACCCTAAATCAATCATAAACACACTTCTTTTGTCAAGCTCTTCACAATAAAAGTCTGTTAATTTGTGTGAGTGCTTTTACTGTGAAGGCAACCTCAGGGCATGGGTTGTTGTCAGTAGCTGCTCTGCTCACATCAGCAGGAGAGAAATGAAGCTTAAACTAGAGGAGCACAGAGTTTGTGGGATCTTCTACTCAGACATGAGTTCAGGCAGACACCACAGGTTTGATTTAGGAGGAGCAAAACACCAGAATATGAATTTAAATGTCATATTCCTCTCATTGATGCCAGGACATAAAAGCAGTTTTTACACAGATCCAGGGTTTCATGGTTCCACAGAGAACGATCGAACAGCTGATGTAGGCTGGAACAATGACGATGTACCTCCAGTAACTTCAGATTATCGAGGTCCACAGCAGAGTCGGAGATAGCGGCCTCCATCACATCCAGAGAGGAGAGACTGTGTTTCTGTTTCCCTGGAAACACAAACAACAACACACCCAAATAACTGCACTCATTCATTATTATTATTATTATTATAATTATCATGTGGTTGTAATTCTTTTCCTGATCATCAGTCTAAAACCAGCCCAGCAGTCATCACCTCTCATCACTCGGTATCCCAGGAACAACGCCACGATGACAATGGCTGCTATGGCGACAGTCCCCAGGGCGATGAGCACCCGGTTATCTGTGGGGGCGATGAGATCATCATGACATCACACACTCAAGATGCAGAATTATACAGACAGAGGTGTTGCTGTTGGCTTTCTGACGTGTCCTGGAGGGCGTGATCTCTGTAACACTTCAGTCAGACATGCTTTGACCCAGCAGGAGGCTCCTGATTGGCTCGCTCACCTTTTTGTCCGTTGTCCCACCCGTTTGTCTTCTTTGGATTTAGGGCGCTGATGTCAGCGGTGGGCAGGGGCTCGGTGAAGTTGGCGTTGCAGAGGTCTTGGCTGCAGCAGCAGAATCTGTAGCTGCCATTCTGGATCACAAAGGGCGTGGCTGTTAACAGGCAACGGTCGCCATGACACTCCTGCGGGCTACCCACATGACGCCAACAACCTGGAAAACAAAACAGAACGTCAGACCTGAACCTGGACACGGCAGCAGGACGGACAGAGACCAAAGCAAGGTTATAATAGATCTGGATTTCTCTTTAGTTTTTATTTTTATTGAGTTTTCACTCTCTGTGGTTGATTTCAGTTTAGTTTGTATTTTGCAAAAATGCTTCATTTTAGTTTAGTTTTAAGGAAATTAAGGATATTTTGTCTCCGTTTTTATTCTATTTTAGTTAGTTTTGTAAGCGCATCACACAGTTTTAGTTAGTTTTCGATTTTTTGGTAAAGCTTAGTTTTTTTTTTTAGTTTCAGTTACTAAAATGGTTTTTGAATTTTAGTTTTAGTTAGTTTTAGTTAACTATAACAACCTTGGCCTGAACCCTGAAGCCTTCAGTGACCCTCGTCTGGTTAACGCCAAACAGCTTCCAGAGAGGACTTCCTTTTCCGCACGGCATTAAATCAGCCGCTTAAATGCTTTCTTTGTCCACACATCATGGAGGAGTCTGCGATCATCTTACGGCTCTCTCTCTCACCTTGCTGTACCAGGTGAATTTCTCCATCTGCTCTTTTTTCCCACAATCCAAAGCAGCGGGAGCCTCGGCTGCAGCGAACTGTGCCGTTGTCTCGCACCATTCCTCTCTGCTCATTTGCTGGTCCACTCTGAGAGTCCACCACTGAAGGGTTGTCTGTGAAGGCACATTCTCTCTCCTCAGACTGAAAACCTGAAAGAAACGCACAAAGAAAACTTTATTGACCCTTTATTGATTCATGAACACTTCTAATCCACATTCAGACAGCTGTGTGAGGGTCTCTATACGTCAGATTAAGATGAACTAATCCACACTCAGACAGCTGTGTGAGGGTCTCTATACGTCAGATTAAGATGAACTAATCCACACTCAGACAGCTGTGTGAGGGTCTCTATACGTCAGATTAAGATGAACTAATCCACACTCAGACAGCTGTGTGAGGGTCTCTATATGTCAGATTAAGATGAACTAATCCACACTCAGACAGCTGTGTGAGGGTCTCTATATGTCAGATTAAGATGAACTAATCCACACTCAGACAGCTGTGTGAGGGTCTCTATACGTCAGATTAAGATGAACTAATCCTCACTCAGACAGCTGTGTGAGGGTCTCTATACGTCAGATTAAGATGAACTAATCCACACTCAGACAGCTGTGTGAGGGTCTCTATACGTCAGATTAAGATGAACTAATCCACACTCAGACAGCTGTGTGAGGGTCTCTATATGTCAGATTAAGATGAACTAATCCACACTCAGACAGCTGTGTGAGGGTCTCTATATGTCAGATTAAGATGAACTAATCCTCACTCAGACAGCTGTGTGAGGGTCTCTATATGTCAGATTGAGATGAACTAATCCTCAAGTTCTGGTGTTCATCCTCAGGTATTCTGAAGCTTTTGCCCTCAACAGATAGAATCCTACAGTCTACACTACCAACATGTTAGTGTGTGTGTCAGTGTAGGTGTGTGTGTGATTTTCGTGTTTGTGTGTGTCCTTGTTAGGTAGCATGAAAGCAGGCGAGGAGAGGAGAGCAGCCAACGCTACTGTGTAAAAAACGCACAAACAGTTATAGAGAAAGGGACAATAGGAGAAAGAGTGACACGTGGACAGGAGATCATGATGGAGACATTAAAAGAATGGAGTCCCAAATCACGAGTCCAAGTCAAGTCTTTATACAACTAAACTCCACATGTAACTGTCCAAACTCATGCTAATGCAGGTCAGCAAGGAAGCACATCCTTCCTATCACGAAAAGCTCTCAGTGTTGTTCTCCCCTCTTTACTTAATAAACAAATGTGGTCCAGTTCTGATAACACTGACACTGTGGCCACATCCGAGCTAGACGCTACACCAGTTGCAGCCACTGCTATCAGGCTCCAGTACCAGTGAACCCACCATAGCTACCGCCTTCCTCAATGGCTCTGATTGGTCAGTTCCGTTTTCAGACCTGGTCATTCCAGATGGGCGCTTTGACATGGATTAACCTGGTGAGTCTGACCAATTCATCAGCTCTGCAAGGTGAAGCTTTTCTTTATTCTTTCATGTATGTCCTTCAGATCAAAGAATCAAAACCAAATCTACAGTTCATCTGGATGAAACCTGAAATAATTGTTTTCACTTTTGAACGTCTGTGCTGTTGTTTCTTTAAAAACGTCACTCTTGAAGAAAGAGACGCGGATCTGTAGTTGTTGGGCAGAGAAACTGCCCATGTTCTCTGCAATCATGCTAGAATTATGACCACTTCACTGTCAGAGCGCCCGGACCGCCCTGACCCCCAGGGAACAGTCGAACAGGACTGAATAAGGACCCTGAACCTAACCCTGAGGGTTTACGACATCTGGACCAGAGGACCCTGCTCTACAGGAGGATATTCAGATGTTAATGAAGAGAAATACCAACACCTTTACACTATCAAACATTCCATCCTTGCCTATGCATGCAGGCCAGTCTAGGCCCTGCCCCTTTCATTGTGAAGCCATGCCGTTGTGACGCATGCAGAGCGTGGGTTAAGCAGACAACCATCATCTAGTACAGACAGTTTGTCAGGAGCATGTGTCTCATCTCTGTTATTAGCATGTGATTAGCTATGGAAGCCCTAAGTGGACATTAATGCACACATTTATTTCACTCCTTTTCCCTGTGAAACAACGATCTCAGACATTTTATCACAGGATAAACAGGATAACTCCATAAATACGCTGAGATGTTAACATGAAAACTGAAATTTTCTTGTTATCACAGTGAAATCACGGCAGCCTGGCTGTGTGTCCCTTCAGGGCCTCCATATAGAGACCGTAGAGGGAGCTGCTGGCATTTTCCACTCTGAGTGTGAATCCAGAAACTTTTAAAGTCAGCTCACAGCAGCCTCCTCAGCGTCACAGACCAATAATGGCGTGTTTGGTCCCGGCGTGGAGAGAAAAACAGAGCGAGCCGCCTCAGGCTGCTGGCGTGCGCCTTCACCGGCTCCATTAATCCGATGTCCCAACATCACATCTCTACGGCGTGCCGAGTCTCAGCCCGGATTTAAACAAACTCACAGCCACTCTGGGAGTCAAGACGGGAACGTTTCTGCAACGTGAGATCTAGAGAACGAGGACGAGGCGCTTCAATGTGGCAGAGTCTGGCTAAAAGGGAGCACGCAAACGCCTGGACGATCAAAGCAGGAAGACAGAGATACCTTACTGTTCATGATCCCATCAGATTTAAGCTTACAGCCCGTTATTCTGACAGTCAGCAGCATCAACAGCTGCAGTAAAAACAAAGATTTCAGTCATATTTTTAACCAATCAGAGAGGGAGAGTGATCCGTGCCAGGACTGATTCTTCTAGACCCCAGACCAAACGTCTACAGACCCACATCAACTAAAACATCCGTCAAACTCTTCGCTGCCTGCATTTTCATCTGGAGCACAGGTGTCAAACTCAAGGCCCGGGGGCCAAATCCAGCCCACGGAATGATTACATCCGGCCCACGAGATCTTACCATATTTGTACTCTAACTGGCCCACCAGTATGAGGTCTGTGGATTTCCTCCAGTATACTAATGTAAACTTAAACTTGATTAAAAAAATATCCTTGTTAAGCTAAAAATCTGCAAAGATTTCTTAAAAAGTTAAGAATGTTGGGGGAAAAAAATTAATTTCTGTTTTATTTCATATTTTCAATTTTGCATCTCAAGATTACGACTCAAACCTATGATTTTGACATTTCATTTCATATTTTGACCTTTTCCACACATAATTTTCACTTTATATACTACATTTTTATCTTTTAGATCCCAAATTTTAAATTTTGAGTCATAGTTTGACCTTTTCAACTCTTTCCTTTGGCTTTTTAGTCCCATATTTTGACTTTTAAACACATTATTTCAATTTTTCCTCATTTTCTGACATTTTTAATTCATTATTTGTATATTTTAGATCATATTTTTACCTTTTAAACTCCCAATTTTGAATTGAAAACATTATTTTATTGATCTAGAGTAACCCCATGAACACCAGAAACCCAGATTTCAGGGACTGGGACAAGAACACAGCAGATATGTTTACCTGGACTCAGGTATCCCCATTTGAACTTTTTTCTAAGCACCGCTTTCATATCCGCATTCCAGAAACTGGGATAACCCCTGCATCAGAACCAGATGCTGCTCCCTGGAGACTCTGAAAGGAGGCAGGAAACATGGCGTGTATACCCCTAAACCACCTCAGCTGAGTAACACTTCAGCAAAACCGATGAGGAGTCCATCGCTGCCCCACCGTACATGACAGCGGTGACATTCTAACTCCAGTCAAAGGCACAGATGTTTACATCCAGCTTTCAGCTCAGGCAGGCCAGTATAACTGAGATCAGCTCACACAGGCCCTCATCAGCTGACAGACAGCTTTAAGCTCATTGGCTAATCACACTCATGCTGCCATATTTAAACTACTCCAGCCTGGCTACGCTTTAGTGCTCCCTCTGCATGCTGCTCTGTGCAGCCCTCCTCCACCCCAGCCCCTCCTTCACTCTGCTCCTGTCTTCATCAGTCTGTTGTCACTGATGCCTGCTCTGCTCTGGGTTTGTGGCTGCTTCTCTTCCTGCCTCAGGCTTTCCTTATTGACACAGGAAAGGCAGGAACGTGTGCCGTTCCTGCTAGCTGCCATAGTCAAAGTGGTCCTGGCTGAAATGGTGTCTGGAAGCCTTTACACTCCAAACTGGAAAACTCAGTCCATGCAAACGACTCTAACTACGCTAGAAAGTATTCCCCCTGTGACCCTAGGGGGGTCAGTATAAAGTTCCTGATCTTTACTAGACCTGTTTTCTGCAGTCCTTTTGAAAAATCCCTCCTATACTGAAAATATGGTTTTTGATTTGGCGTAACGGCCCTTTAAGCACCCCGTGCTTCCTTAAGATAAACCTTGCCTGTGTCAGTTTTGTTGTTCTTCATCAAAAGCAAAGTGGGCTGATCATCTGCTGTTGCTATGACAACGCTCCTCATCAATCGTCTGATGGTCTCAGAAACACAAACTCTGGTTCAACATTTAAAGTCTAATCTGTTCTTGCTGTCAGCGAGTGTTTCTGCCGACTCAGTGAAATATGGAGCCGTGGCAGCCTCCTGGTTAAGGACATGGCTCCCATGAACTGATGCTGTCCCAGGCATCTGGGTCCAGATCCAGTCCGGGGTTTCTTTCTCTCAAGTCACTCCAAAGGTTGGTTGTTGATGCGTAAGACAACGGTCCGTAATTAGAAAAAAAAAAAGTCAACAGCAGAAAACGTTTAAACCTTTACTGAGGAGGTTCAGATTTAACGTGAGACGTCTGTAACAGGAGGGAATCAGTGCTCATTTATCTCTGTCTCTTCAGCTCCAGATGTCAGGACCAGGATCCTGGTCCATGATGGAAGAGCCAAGGGACACCGTTCACCACTTAAACTAGTGAGTAGTTTATAATAATAATAATAATAATAATGCTAATAATAATGGTAATAATGATAAAAATAATAATGCTAATAATAATAATGCTAATAATAAAGATAATATAATAATAATATTAATAATAATGATAAAAAATAATGCTAATAAAAATAATAATAAAAGATAATATAATAATAATAATAATAATGATAAAAAATAATGCTAATAATAATAATAATAAAAGTAAAAATGATAAAAATAATAATAATGCTAATAATAATAATAATAATAATAATAATAAAGCTAATAATAATAATAAAAAATAATAATAATTATTAATATTATTATTATGAATAATAATAAGCATCATCATCATTAAAATAATAATGATTAATAATAATACAAATAATAGTAATAACAAGAAGAAGAAGAATGATAAATAATAATATTATCATAATTATTATATATTATTTTTATTACTATCATTATCATTAATTTACAGATGTATGAGAATGAGGAAAGGAGAGAAAAAAGCAGGTGGTAAAGATGTTTATTTGAGTATGAAACAGCCTTTATCAATTATGAAAACATTTTACTGGAAATACGAAAACTCAATATCAATTCAAAATAAATATTATGTAATGTTATCCAGTTAAACCATACAATAAAAATGTTTTTTTTCCTCCCAAACATACCACATTGATATGAGGAGTTTTTTTATCAGAATGTGTGCCGACAAAAAGAAACCGTGTTCAGTAATGTAAATTAATGACTGTTGCTACTGCACACTATAGCTGTGCACCAGTGATGCTGTCATTCTCAGTGGGTGGAGTCAAGTCCAAAATCCTTTTTTGTTGTTCTGATCAGTTTACGTTTAGTTCACTCTAGGCAGATCACTACAGAGGAGGGAGGGAGTGTGTGATTCTGGACCAGACACGAGGGCCAGCAGGCTGAAACGCTGATATCACTAGTTACAGACGCTCTCTTTAACACGTAGAGTTTAACATGGATGATGATTTCATCTGAACGTTTCCTCTTAATCCTAAAATCTTATAGAGAAGGGGCGTCAGCTTCCCCTCAGAGTTTAGTCTAGAGAGAAAACAAACTCACAATCAGAGGAAGGAGGGGCGTGTAACTGCGTCTTATCGAGCCCATCGCTACAAACAATGACAGACTGAGAGACGACGGTCTGGGTGTGTGTGTGTGTGTGTGTGTGTGTGTGTGTGTGGGGGGGTGGGTGTGTGTGGGTGGGGGTGTGTGGGGGTGTGTGTGTGTGTGTGTGTGTGTGGGGTAACGAGTCACTGAGTACAGGAATGTGAGCTCTTCCTGCAACACATTCAACACTGCTTCAACATGTTTCTGTGAAATAACACCAGGGCATGATGGGAAGTGGAGTCCATTACTCATGTCAACTCTCAGCATAAAGACCCAACCTGACACTGATGAGTCAAAAATCTGCAAAAAAGATCAAAATTCTCTGGTTGAAGATATCTTTAAGGGCAAGGATGGAATGTTTGTAGACTTTACAGGATGACCTCATCTTCTCAAGGCAAGGATGGAATGTTTGTAGACTTCACAGGATGCACTCATCTTAACAAGGCAAGGATGGAATGTTAATAGACTTTACAGGATAACCTCATCTTAACAAAGCAAGAATGGAATGTTAATAGACTTTACAGGATGACCTCGTCTTCTCAAGGCAAGGATGGAATGTTAATAGACTTTACAGGATGACCTCATCTTCTCAAGGCAAGGATGGAATGTTTGTAGACTTCACAGGATGCACTCATCTTAACAAGGCAAGGATGGAATGTTAATAGACTTTACAGGATAACCTCATCTTAACAAAGCAAGAATGGAATGTTAATAGACTTTACAGGATGACCTCATCTTCTCAAGGCAAGGATGGAATGTTAATAGACTTTACAGGATAACCTCATCTTAACAAAGCAAGAATGGAATGTTTGAAGACTTTACAGAATGCACTCATCATATCAAGACAAGAATGGAATATTTATAGACTTTACAGGATGACCTCATCTTCTCAAGGCAAGGATGGAATGTTTGTAGACTTTACAGGATGACCTCATCTTAATAAGGCAAGGATGGAATGTTTGAAGACTTTACAGGATGCACTCATCATATCAAGACAAGAATGGAATATTTATAGACTTTACAGGATGACCTCATCTTCTCAAGGCAAGGATGGAATGTTAATAGACTTTACAGGATAACCTCATCTTAACAAAGCAAGAATGGAATGTTTGAAGACTTTACAGAATGCACTCATCATATCAAGACAAGAATGGAATATTTGTAGACTTTACAGGATGACCTCATCTTCTCAAGGCAAGGATGGAATGTTTGTAGACTTTACAGGATGACCTCATCTTCTCAAGGCAAGGATGGAATGTTAATAGACTTTACAGGATGACCTCATCTTATCAAGGCAAAGATGGAATGTTAATAGACTTTACAGGATGACCTCATCTTCTCAAGGCAAGAATGGAATGTTAGTAGACTTTACAGGATGACCTCATCTTCTCAAGGCAAGGATGGAATGTTAATAGACTTTACAGGATGACAACATCTTTAAAGGCAAGGATGGAATGTTAGTAGACTTTAGATGACGACATCGTCCTACAAGGGCAAAGATTGAATGTTAATAGACTTTAGGATGACATCATCTTTAAGGGTCAAGGATGGAATATTTAAGAGGCTTTAGATGATTACATTACCCTCAATGTCAAAGATGGAATGTGATGGACTTAAAAGATGATTTTCTCAAAGGCAAGGATGAAATGTTTTATAAGCAAAAATGACATCATCTTTAAAGTGGATGGAATGTTTATAGGCTATTCGGGGTGATATGGTCTTTAAAGTCCAGGACGGAAAGATTGAAGACTTCAGAGGATGATATCAGCCCCAAAAGCAGAGGATGGAATGTTTGTGCAGCTGGGGATGTTTCAGGCCTTTCCCCCTCCATTTTTGCCAGATAGAGGACCATAGTTGGCAACTTTTGGAAAAGTTGGTGGAACTGGCTGGGAGTGAAGGTTTCCTTGCCGTTTTCCAATAGTTGTCAACAGAAGACAGTCAACACAAAGGAAAGGTTGTTGGCATATCTGTGTTGTCATGGTGATAGAGATGAAGATTGCTTGATTGTGCATAACTCATCTATTTTGGTCTAAAGAACGGTAATTGGGCTTGGGCTTGCATAGTTCTTTTCTAGACATCTGGCTCTATGTTGGGTTCTTGACTGTTTAGAATGGAGTCCCAGGTGGAACCAATACGTTCAGGACTTTTTCACATACTTTTGGTTCAAAATGGCTCAAGGGCTGAAGTTTGTGGAGCATCAGTGATGAAGCCTGAGCAAAAAAAGGGACCAATATAAGTACAAATTTTATTAAAAAAAGATTCAAACTGGGAGATCTGAGTGTTTATAGACATTTGTTGGGACCTGGGACACAGAGTTAAAGCATGGGACAGTCCCGGTCAGGCTGGGGTGTTCACTCTGCCTCTGTCCGGGTCTTTATGCTTAGTTAAAGGAGTATAATGTGATAGGATAATAATGTGCTGCCTGGCGTTCTGTGGTGAGTTTTGGTGTTCAAACTGACCTTTAACAGCCGGCAGCAGCAGGAAAAACACACACGCTGACAACACTGCTCCACACACAGCGGCCATGATGGATCCTCGTCACAAGTCCTTAAAGACGACACACAAACATCACTGATCCAGGATCAGATTAGCCTGAACACAGCATCTCCTGAAAAGACAAGAACACACACACAGTTTAGAGTTTAATTCAGCTTATAAACACACTAAAGTCTGTTTCTGTGCTGTTACAGAGCGACCTGTGTCCTAAATATGGTTTAAATGATTGTTTTTATGTTTCTAATGACACCATTTAACAAAGAGAGAGGAGCTGCTGCAGTTTGGAGCTCTGGGAAAGCAGCCAGCGTTGTCCAGGTGGTTTTTCATCCTAAAATAAACTCAAAGAGACGACAGGATGAACCAGAACACGGGACAATATGCTGTTAGCTGGGACGAATCTAAATGATGTTTTAGTTATCATTGAGAAAGAAGGCTGAAAATATTCATCATTACATTCTGGACCTTTTCACCAGTGGAGGGATGTAAACGTCCAACAGCAGTCTCACTCACTGGCACTGACGTCTGAATGTTTACTGCAGAGTTAGCACACCAGCTCAGTCTTTAGTATCTATGTTTGCATGTGCAATATTCCTTTAGTCTAACTAAAATCATTCTGAATGGAGACTTTAAATGCCCCATTGACATGGACCCTGGATAAAGTCATCTAATCATGTATCAAATATTCAATCAGGAAAAAAATAACTTCGACATGCTCAGAGAGGAAGCAGCAGAAGTAGCTGTTCCTTCCTGTTAAAAAAAGTGAAAATGAGCTCTAGCATGCAGGAAACTGATCTCTGATCAGTATCAGCAGCCAATCATTTATTCCAGGATTAAAAAGGAAGGACAAGTAAACATAGTTTCTATTAAAAGTATCTGCCATTTCAGTTAATCTCCAGGGTAGGAGCTCTCCAGCTGTGAATTTAATTATACATTTACATTTTCATATTATAATTTCAAAATATTACTTATATTTTCAATCTCTGCACACCTCCTCCACTCATCCTGTCACTGCACACCTCCTCCAATCATCCTGTTACTGCAAACATCCTCCACTCATCCTGTCACTGCACACCTCCTCCACTCATCCTGTCACTGCACACCTCCTCCACTCATCCTGTCACTGCACACCTCCTCCAATCATCCTGTTACTGCAAACATCCTCCACTCATCCTGTCACTGCACACCTCCTCCACTCAACCTGTCACTGCACACCTCCTCCACTCATCCTGTCACTGCACACCTCCTCCACTCATCCTGTCACTGCACACCTCCTCCACACTTCCTGTGCCTGCACATCTCCTCCACTCATCCTGTCACTGCACACCTCCTCCACTCATCCTGTCACTGCACACCTCCTCCACTCATCCTGTCACTGCACACCTCCTCCACTCATCCTGTCACTGCACACCTCCTCCACTCAACCTGTCACTGCACACCTCCTCCACTCAACCTGTCACTGCACACCTCCTCCACTCAACCTGTCACTGCACACCTCCTCCACTCATCCTGTCACTGCACACCTTCTCCACTCAACCTGTCACTGCACACCTCCTCCACTCAACCTGTCACTGCACACCTCCTCCACTCATCCTGTCACTGCACACCTCCTCCACTCATCCTGTCACTGCACACCTTCTCCACTCATCCTGTCACTGCACACCTCCTCCACTCAACCTGTCACTGCACACCTCCTCCACTCATCCTGTCACTGCACACCTCCTCCACTCATCCTGTGCCTGCACATCTCCTCCACTCTTCCTGTCACTGCACACCTCCTCCACTCATCCTGTTACTGCACACCTCCTCCACTTATCCTGTCACTGTATGCATCCTCCACTCATCCTGTCACTGCACACCTCCTCCACTCATCCTGTCACTGCACACCTCCTCCACTCATCCTGTCACTGCACACCTCCTCAACTCATCCTGTCACTGCACACCTCCTCCACTCATCCTGTTACTGCACGCCTCCTCCACTCATCCTGTTAATAAAAGCCTCCTCCACTCAACCTGTCACTGCACACCTCCTCCAATCATCCTGTTACTGCACATCTCCTCTACTCATCCTGTCACTGCACACCTCCTCCACTCATCCTGTCACTGTACACATCCTCCACTCATCCTGTCCACTGCACACCTCCTCCACTCATCCTGTCACTGCACACCTCCTCCACTCATCCTGTCACTGTACGCATCCTCCTCTCATCCTGTCACGGCACACCTCCTCCACTCATCCTGGTAATGCACATCTCCTCCACTCATCCTGTTACTGCACCCCTCCTCCACTCATCCTGTTTGTGCACGCCTCCTAAATTCATCCTGTCACTGCACGCCCTCTCCACTCATCCTGTTAATCCACGCCTCCTTCACTCATCCTGTTTGTGCACCCCTCCTCTACTCATCCTGTCTCTGCATGCCTCCTCCACTCATCCTGTTACTGCATGCCTCCTCCACACATCCTGTCACTGCACACCTCCTCCATTCATCCTGTCACTGCACACCTCCTCCATTCATCCTGTCACTGCACACCTCCTCCATTCATCCTGTCACTGCATGCCTCCTCCACTCACCCTGTCACTGCATGCCTCCTCCACACATTCTGTCACTGCACACCTCCTCCACACATCCTGTCATTGCACACCTCCTCCACTCACCCTGTCACTGCACACTTCCTCCACTCACCCTGTCACTGCACGCCTCCTCCACACATCTTGTTAATGCATGCCTCCTTCACTCATCCTGTGACTGCATGCCTCCTCCACACATCCTGTCACTGCACACCTCCTCCACTCATCTTGTTAATGCACGCCTCCTTCACTCATCCTGTCAATGCCCGCCTCTTTCACTCATCTTATCACTGCACATGTCCTCCACTCACCCTGTTAATGCACGCCTCCCATGCAAAAGAAATCTAATTCTTCTTTCCCAGTTTTGTTACTTTGTTGGTGTATTCTTTTATCTCATTTTTCTTTCTTTTTAAAATAAATCTACCTTACATTCTGCAGAGATCAATTTTTCTTATGTACTCCAAATTAAACAGAAATCTCTGCTGTCTAAATTTCCTATAACAGAATCAAACCAGTACAGCAGAATTAAAAATGAGATGTTTCCAACAGGAAGGAGGCGGGTCTGACCAAAAAGGATGGGGCTTGATAATAGGTCCACTGAAAATGGGAAATTTTCCAATAATAGGTGTCTAGTTCTTTAACTTTTAATGATTACAATCAGGCATCAATACTGTTTGAACTTAACTGGAATCTAAATGCAGTTTAATATTGTGGTTTTGAGACAACCCTAGCAGAGCACTGAGACTGAACACATTTAAATCTGTGAGATTAGCTACGCGGCCTGAATGAGAAGCCAGAAATGTGTGACGGACTTTAAATTTTGCTCATGGCTGCAGATTTGATCGGATAATTCAGTCAGAGAAACTGATGAGAAAACTTCAGCAGTTTCTGCTCCCCATGAAATAAAATGTCCTCCACATTCTCCAGATAAACTCTGAAGGCTTGATTCTAAAACGAGGACCTGTTCAAATCCAAACACTCACAGAACGTCACTGTGTTTATATATTATCTATAAAAAACAGGAACAGATCGTGAACAGACTCTCTGTTGGGCAGGAATGTTAAACACTAACAATAACACCATCATCAGACCTCATAAACACTGAAAGAGTGATCCCAAATAAAGTTAACAACTACATCATTATCTTAGAAACCTCAGTTGTTTTAGTATCAGGTATCGTTCTAGTATCAGGTATGGTTTTAGTATCAGGTATGGTTTTAGTATCAGGTATGGTTTTAGTATCAGGTATTGTTTATGTGTCAGGTATCGTTCTAGTATCAGGAATTGTTTTAGTATCAGGTATTGTTTTAGTATCAGGTATGGTTTTAGTATCAGGTATGGTTCTAGTATCGGGTATTGTTTATGTGTCAGGTATTGTTCTAGTATCAGGTATGGTTTTAGTATCAGGTATGGTTTTAGTATCAGGTATTGTTTATGTGTCAGGTATTGTTCTAGTATCAGGTATGGTTTTAGTATCAGGTATGGTTTTAGTATCAGGTATTGTTTATGTGTCAGGTATCGTTCTAGTATCAGGTATGGTTCTAGTATCAGGTATTGTTTATGTGTCAGGTATTGTTCTAGTATCAGGTATGGTTTTAGTATCAGGTATGGTTTTAGTATCAGGTATTGTTTATGTGTCAGGTATCGTTCTAGTATCAGGTATGGTTCTAGTATCAGGTATTGTTTATGTGTCAGGTATCGTTCTAGTATCAGGTATGGTTTTAGTATCAGGTATGGTTTTAGTATCAGGTATTGTTTATGTGTCAGGTATGGTTCTAGTATCAGGTATTGTTTATGTGTCAGGTATCGTTCTAGTATCAGGTATGGTTCTAGTATCAGGTATTGTTTATGTGTCAGGTATCGTTCTAGTATCAGGTATGGTTTTAGTATCAGGTATCGTTTTAGTATCAGGTATTGTTTATGTTTCAGGTATTGTTTATGTTTCAGGTATGGTTCTAGTATCAGGTATGGTTCTAGTATCAGGTATTGTTTATGTGTCAGGTATTGTTTTAGTATCAGGTATGGTTTTAGTATCGGTATTGTTTATGTCTCAGGTATTGTTTATGTTTCAGGTATGGTTCTAGTATCAGGTATCGTTCTAGTATCAGGTATGGTTTTAGTATCGGGTATTGTTTATGTGTCAGGTATCGTTCTAGTATCAGGTATGGTTTTAGTATCAGGTATTGTTTATGTGTCAGGTATGGTTCTAGTATCAGGTATGGTTCTAGTATCAGGTATGGTTTTAGTATCAGGTATGGTTTTAGTATCAGGTATTGTTTTAGTATCAGGTATGGTTTTAGTATCAGGTATCGTTTTAGTATCAGGTATGGTTTTAGTATCAGGTATGGTTTTAGTATCAGGTATCGTTCTAGTATCAGGTATGGTTTTAGTATCAGGTATGGTTTTAGTATCAGGTATGGTTTTAGTATCAGGTATCGTTCTAGTATCAGGTATGGTTTTAGTATCAGGTATGGTTTTAGTATCAGGTATGGTTCTAGTATCAGGTATGGTTTTAGTATCAGGTATGGTTTTAGTATCAGGTATTGTTTATGTGTCAGGTATGGTTCTAGTATCAGGCATGGTTTTAGTATCAGGTATTGTTTTAGTATCAGGTATTGTTTATGTGTCAGGTATCGTTCTAGTATCAGGTATGGTTTTAGTATCAGGTATTGTTTATGTGTCAGGTATCGTTCTAGTATCAGGTATGGTTTTAGTATCAGGTATGGTTTTAGTATCAGGTATTGTTTTAGTATCAGGTATGGTTTTAGTATCAGGTATCGTTTTAGTATCAGGTATGGTTTTAGTATCAGGTATTGTTCTAGTATCAGGTATGGTTTTAGTATCAGGTATGGTTTTAGTATCAGGTATCGTTTTAGTATCAGGTATGGTTTTAGTATCAGGTATTGTTCTAGTATCAGGTATGGTTTTAGTATCAGGTATCGTTTTAGTATCAGGTATGGTTTTAGTATCAGGTATGGTTTTAGTATCAGGTATGGTTCTAGTATCAGGTATGGTTTTAGTATCAGGTATGGTTTTAGTATCAGGTATTGTTTATGTGTCAGGTATGGTTCTAGTATCAGGTATGGTTTTAGTATCAGGTATTGTTTTAGTATCAGGTATTGTTCTAGTATCAGGTATGGTTTTAGTATCAGGTATTGTTTATGTGTCAGGTATCGTTCTAGTATCAGGTATCGTTTTAGTATCAGGTATTGTTTATGTTTCAGGTATTGTTTATGTTTCAGGTATGGTTCTAGTATCAGGTATGGTTCTAGTATCAGGTATTGTTTATGTGTCAGGTATCCTTCTAGTATCAGGTATGGATTTAGTATCAGGTATTGTTTATGTGTCAGGTATCGTTCTAGTATCAGGTATGGTTCTAGTATCAGGTATTGTTTATGTGTCAGGTATCGTTCTAGTATCAGGTATGGTTCTAGTATCAGGTATTGTTTATGTGTCAGGTATCGTTCTAGTATCAGGTATGGTTCTAGTATCAGGTATGGTTTATGTGTCAGGTATTGTTTTAGTATCAGGTATGGTTTTAGTATCAGGTATGGTTTATGTGTCAGGTATTGTTTTAGTATCAGGTATGGTTTTAGTATCAGGTATTGTTTTAGTATCAGGTATGGTTTTAGTATCAGGTATCGTTTTAGTATCAGGTATGGTTTTAGTATCAGGTATGGTTTATGTGTCAGGTATCGTTCTAGTATCAGGTATGGTTCTAGTATCAGGTATGGTTTATGTGTCAGGTATTGTTTAAGTGTCAGGTATCGTTCTAGTATCAGGTATGGTTCTAGTATCAGGTATGGTTTTAGTATCAGGTATGGTTTATGTGTCAGGTATCGTTCTAGTATCAGGTATGGTTCTAGTATCAGGTATGGTTTTAGTATCAGGTATTGTTTAAGTGTCAGGTATCGTTCTAGTATCAGGTATGGTTCTAGTATCAGGTATTGTTTATGTGTCAGGTATCGTTCTAGTATCAGGTATGGTTCTAGTATCAGGTATTGTTTATGTGTCAGGTATCGTTCTAGTATCAGGTATGGTTCTAGTATCAGGTATTGTTTATGTGTCAGGTATCGTTCTAGTATCAGGTATGGTTCTAGTATCAGGTATTGTTTATGTGTCAGGTATCGTTCTAGTATCAGGTATGGTTCTAGTATCAGGTATGGTTTATGTGTCAGGTATTGTTTTAGTATCAGGTATGGTTTTAGTATCAGGTATGGTTTATGTGTCAGGTATTGTTTTAGTATCAGGTATGGTTTTAGTATCAGGTATTGTTTTAGTATCAGGTATGGTTTTAGTATCAGGTATCGTTTTAGTATCAGGTATGGTTTTAGTATCAGGTATGGTTTATGTGTCAGGTATCGTTCTAGTATCAGGTATGGTTCTAGTATCAGGTATGGTTTTAGTATCAGGTATGGTTTTAGTATCAGGTATGGTTTTAGTATCAGGTATCGTTTTAGTATCAGGTATTGTTTATGTTTCAGGTATTGTTTTTGTTTCAGGTATTGTTTATGTTTCAGGTATTGTTTATGTTTCAGGTACGGTTCTAGTATCAGGTATCGTTCTAGTATCAGGTATGGTTCTAGTATCAGGTATTGTTTATGTGTCAGGTATCGTTCTAGTATCAGGTATGGTTCTAGTATCAGGTATTGTTTATGTGTCAGGTATCGTTCTAGTATCAGGTATGGTTCTAGTATCAGGTATCGTTCTAGTATCAGGTATGGTTCTAGTATCAGGTATTGTTTATGTGTCAGGTATCGTTCTAGTATCAGGTACGGTTTTAGTATCAGGTATGGTTTTAGTATCAGGTATTGTTCTAGTATCAGGTATGGTTTTAGTATCAGGTATTGTTTTAGTATCAGGTATGGTTTTAGTATCAGGTATGGTTTTAGTATCAGGTATCGTTCTAGTATCAGGTATGGTTTTAGTATCAGGTATGGTTTTAGTATCAGGTATGGTTTTAGTATCAGGTATCGTTCTAGTATCAGGTATGGTTTTAGTATCAGGTATGGTTTTAGTATCAGGTATGGTTCTAGTATCAGGTATGGTTTTAGTATCAGGTATGGTTTTAGTATCAGGTATTGTTTATGTGTCAGGTATGGTTCTAGTATCAGGCATGGTTTTAGTATCAGGTATTGTTTTAGTATCAGGTATTGTTTATGTGTCAGGTATCGTTCTAGTATCAGGTATGGTTTTAGTATCAGGTATTGTTTATGTGTCAGGTATCGTTCTAGTATCAGGTATGGTTTTAGTATCAGGTATGGTTTTAGTATCAGGTATTGTTTTAGTATCAGGTATGGTTTTAGTATCAGGTATCGTTTTAGTATCAGGTATGGTTTTAGTATCAGGTATTGTTCTAGTATCAGGTATGGTTTTAGTATCAGGTATGGTTTTAGTATCAGGTATCGTTTTAGTATCAGGTATGGTTTTAGTATCAGGTATTGTTCTAGTATCAGGTATGGTTTTAGTATCAGGTATCGTTTTAGTATCAGGTATGGTTTTAGTATCAGGTATGGTTTTAGTATCAGGTATGGTTCTAGTATCAGGTATGGTTTTAGTATCAGGTATGGTTTTAGTATCAGGTATTGTTTATGTGTCAGGTATGGTTCTAGTATCAGGTATGGTTTTAGTATCAGGTATTGTTTTAGTATCAGGTATTGTTCTAGTATCAGGTATGGTTTTAGTATCAGGTATTGTTTATGTGTCAGGTATCGTTCTAGTATCAGGTATGGTTCTAGTATCAGGTATTGTTTATGTGTCAGGTATCCTTCTAGTATCAGGTATGGATTTAGTATCAGGTATTGTTTATGTGTCAGGTATCGTTCTAGTATCAGGTATGGTTCTAGTATCAGGTATTGTTTATGTGTCAGGTATCGTTCTAGTATCAGGTATGGTTCTAGTATCAGGTATTGTTTATGTGTCAGGTATCGTTCTAGTATCAGGTATGGTTCTAGTATCAGGTATGGTTTATGTGTCAGGTATTGTTTTAGTATCAGGTATGGTTTTAGTATCAGGTATGGTTTATGTGTCAGGTATTGTTTTAGTATCAGGTATGGTTTTAGTATCAGGTATTGTTTTAGTATCAGGTATGGTTTTAGTATCAGGTATCGTTTTAGTATCAGGTATGGTTTTAGTATCAGGTATGGTTTATGTGTCAGGTATCGTTCTAGTATCAGGTATGGTTCTAGTATCAGGTATGGTTTATGTGTCAGGTATTGTTTAAGTGTCAGGTATCGTTCTAGTATCAGGTATGGTTCTAGTATCAGGTATGGTTTTAGTATCAGGTATGGTTTATGTGTCAGGTATCGTTCTAGTATCAGGTATGGTTCTAGTATCAGGTATGGTTTTAGTATCAGGTATTGTTTAAGTGTCAGGTATCGTTCTAGTATCAGGTATGGTTCTAGTATCAGGTATTGTTTATGTGTCAGGTATCGTTCTAGTATCAGGTATGGTTCTAGTATCAGGTATTGTTTATGTGTCAGGTATCGTTCTAGTATCAGGTATGGTTCTAGTATCAGGTATTGTTTATGTGTCAGGTATCGTTCTAGTATCAGGTATGGTTCTAGTATCAGGTATTGTTTATGTGTCAGGTATCGTTCTAGTATCAGGTATGGTTCTAGTATCAGGTATGGTTTATGTGTCAGGTATTGTTTTAGTATCAGGTATGGTTTTAGTATCAGGTATGGTTTATGTGTCAGGTATTGTTTTAGTATCAGGTATGGTTTTAGTATCAGGTATTGTTTTAGTATCAGGTATGGTTTTAGTATCAGGTATCGTTTTAGTATCAGGTATGGTTTTAGTATCAGGTATGGTTTATGTGTCAGGTATCGTTCTAGTATCAGGTATGGTTCTAGTATCAGGTATGGTTTTAGTATCAGGTATGGTTTTAGTATCAGGTATGGTTTTAGTATCAGGTATCGTTTTAGTATCAGGTATTGTTTATGTTTCAGGTATTGTTTTTGTTTCAGGTATTGTTTATGTTTCAGGTATTGTTTATGTTTCAGGTACGGTTCTAGTATCAGGTATCGTTCTAGTATCAGGTATGGTTCTAGTATCAGGTATTGTTTATGTGTCAGGTATCGTTCTAGTATCAGGTATGGTTCTAGTATCAGGTATTGTTTATGTGTCAGGTATCGTTCTAGTATCAGGTACGGTTTTAGTATCAGGTATTGTTCTAGTATCAGGTATGGTTTTAGTATCAGGTATTGTTTTAGTATCAGGTATGGTTTTAGTATCAGGTATGGTTTTAGTATCAGGTATGGTTTTAGTATCAGGTATTGTTCTAGTATCAGGTATGGTTTTAGTATCAGGTATTGTTTTAGTATCAGGTATGGTTTTAGTATCAGGTATGGTTTTAGTATCAGGTATTGCTTTAGTACCAGGTATTGTGATGCTGAACTTGATATCGGTATAAATCCTAAAGTGACACCTTTTGTTGGTTGCACTGCTCAACACTGCCCCCATGATTGTAGGCGGTACTGCAGGGTCTGAACGGGTGAAATGACAGCAGATTTCAGACACAGAGCTCCATCTGTGTGCTTCAAACCTAACAGAAATGAGGCTTAGAACTGGAAACACGTCACATTCCTCCTGACCAGCCAATAGAAAACAGAGTGGGCTTAAACAGTAGGGGGCAGTCACTAACATTATCTCTAAAAAGTATGGAGATACATAGATGTGGATAAATAACCCTAACTGATCAACAGCTCTACTAAATCACATATAAGGGATTATAACTACACTCCTACATACCTACAGGTTAATATTAACAGCTCTATTAAATCACATATAAGGGATTATAACTACACTCCTACATACCTACAGGTTAATATTAACAGCTCTATTAAATCACATATAAGGGATTATAACTACACTCCTACATACCTACAGGTTAATATTAACAGCTCTATTAAATCACATATAAGGGATTATAACTACACTCCTACATACCTACAGGTTAATATTAACAGCTCTATTAAATCACATATAAGGGATTATAACTACACTCCTACATACCTACAGGTTTATATTAACATCACTGAACACACACACACACATCTGCTGCTGTTGAAGTGGTTTCTTTACTATAACATTTAAAAATCTTCCTTAAAGACTGAAGGATTGGACAGAATCGTCAGTGACCTACTTTCACTGTAACACTGACACTGTTAACAGCTCTGTGTCATTATCACAGCCAGCAGAGCATCCATGCACTTCAATTAAGCTCTAATAATCCTCATTTATTCTTGTTCTACCAAAACACTGAGATTTATGTCTCTGATCAGCTGCTATACGTTTATAATATTTAGAGAGGAGTCCCTAAACCTTGGCTGATACATGTGACAGTCTGGTTCTGTGATGTTCCTGATTAACAGCAGATATTTGATCATTATTACATATCTGACAGATCATTCAGTCCTCCTGTAACACTCTGAGATCTGTTTCTATCTGACAGACTGAGTACTGACCCTTCAGTCACCCATCAGCTCTATTATTCTGATTCATGGGCATTACAGTGAGAGGAAGACCGCTGACATGTTGATCCGTTAAAGATGATCAGCTGTGTGACCTTCATGATCCGTGTGCGCGTGTCTAACACACCTGAGACACACCTGCGCGACCATGACACATCAGATCTGGTCCCACAGATCCTGAAACACCAGGTTTTATTTAAGGATCAGCTGACAGCATCACCTAGCAGTCTGCAGGTAAACCTACCGACCAGCCGAGGATGGAAGGGAGTGGCACACGCGCGCGCGCGCGCACACACGCCAACACACACACACACGGTGGTCACGGTGAGCGTCTAAATCGGTTCTTACCGGGAGGATGGCTCGGGTCGGCTCTGCAGGAGGAGATGAGGCGGTCTGTCTGTCTGTCTCCGTCTGTAATCCTGATCCTTCGGCTCAGTTCGGCTCAGCTCGGCTTTTTTCGGCTCGGTTCGGTCTCTCCCCTCACTGTGATCCGGATCCAGCCTCGTCTTCTCCCTCAGAACCAAAAATCCGCAGAAATGAGGCTGAGCTCTGGTTCTCTGCGTCCACATCCAGACTGTCAGGCCACCGAGACCAACTCACGCGGAACTTCCGGGAGGCTCCTTCGTAATAAAAGCCCTAGCATCCAGCCGTTAAAGTAATCATTGTTTTTGCTGGCTAAGGGTCTGAAAGGGGGGAGGGGGTATTTATGTGGAGCCCCCCAGCCCAGCTTCAACAACAGTAGCAGCAGATATGAACACGTGTGCCTCTGCAGTTTAGAGTAATAAGTCATTTTGGAGGCATGCATCTTGTTTGATGCACCTTGGTGATGATTTTATCTTTAGACCCTCGGAGCACGGCCCCCAGGAAACTGCTAGTCTTTAGTTAAAACCACTGATGGTCAAAAATGACCTAAAGTGACCCCTACATTTAAAAAGCCAAACATTGCTTCTATTTCCATGAATCCTGAAAAGTTCTGCACACCCTGGGTCTGCTCTGAGGTGCCTGGTAGACCTCCAGGAGGATCCGGATCAGATGAAGGAGCAGCAGCTCTCTGACAGCTGTAAATCCAGGATGTCTGGGTTAGAGGCATGGGAGAACATGATCTGCTCTTTTATTTTGAAGGGGTCTGAGCTCGACTTCCGCCCTCCTGTCTCTGTGTGTTAATGTGAAACAGAGAATAATGTCAGACACACAGAAGGAATCAAACAGACTCTAAATGACCTCCCAGCATGCTTCACTCCACAGACATTACATCCTAAATAATGAGCATGAAAACCACAAACTCAGCCTGAAACCAGAACTATTTAGTCCACATTCACCTCACTTTCAGGTTTTTCTCTAAATCAGGTCTGACTGTTCCTGTTGGAGGGGAAGAATGAGCTCCACCAATCAGGATTCTCCGTGGAGGGCTCAGCTCAGGCTGTTTAAATATATAAATATTAAAAGGCGGCTTGTGTCAGGAGTTAAAGCGAACATTTGAAAAGGCCGGCTCCACGCTGTCGTCTGATCCGTGCCTGTGGTGGAGCCTTGAGCTTGTTGCAGTGATTTGTTCCTGTCAGTACGATTATATTTCTGCTCCTGACGGGATATCATCATCCACTGCCTCCATCAAACAAAGATGCCTTGTGACCAAAAGTACCAGGAACTTTAAGTTCCAGGAACTACTCTCTAAACTGTGGTATCAGCCCACTGTTGTCTGTGTTTCTAACGGAGGACTGAAGACACACAGCAGCTCTCTTTCAAACACAGGAACTCAGCGACCCCAAACATCTTCTGGAATGTCCTGTATATCCACTAAGTGGGAACTTTTTCAGGCATGGGCCGATTCCTCAGGACTAAATTTAGACCCTGATCCCTCTCATTGAAACAAACGCAGTTACTGAGAAGGTTCCTGGTTCCTGGGAAAGTTCATGCAATGGAAAAGCACCAAATGTTCCAGATCAGGGGGCTCTGATGGATGATCTGGAGAATGAAACAAACATCAGAGTGAAGAGACCAGGAGGCATCACCGACCACTGTTAGATAAAAACAGGAGCTCATCTGGACCTTCATCTCAGCCTGGATCCTGCCCTGCTCCTTTCTCTCTGACATTCATGGAGGACGTCCTGCCGTCCTCCATGGTTGTTTTCCTTCTCTAGTCCAGTCTGTGAAATCCTTCCTACGGGTGAGATGGATATGAAAACTTTATAGCAGAAAACTTCCTTCCTCTTTCCTCTCTGCATTTAACTTCAATCCTGACCTCCTGAGGATACTCCAGGGTTCCTCCTGAGGATGCTCCAGGGTTCTTCCTGAGGATCCAGGGTTCTTCCAGAGGACACTCCAGGGTTTTTCCTAAGGATGCCCCAGTGTTCCTCCTGAGGAAACTCCAGGGTTCTTCCTGAGGACCCTCCGGGGTTCTTTCTGAGGATACTCCAGGGTTCTTCCTGAGGACCCTCCGGGGTTCTTTCTGAGGACACTCCAGGGTTCTTCCTGAGGACGCTCCAGGGTTCCTCCTGAGGACGCTCCAGGGTTCTTCCTGAGGATACTCCAGGGTTCTTCCTGAGGACGCTCCAGGGTTCTTCCTGAGGATACTCCAGGGTTCTTCCTGAGGACGCTCCAGGGTTCTTCCTGAGGATACTCCAGGGTTCCTCCTGAGGACGCTCCAGGGTTCTTCCTGAGGAAACTCCAGGGTTCTTCCTGAGGACGCTCCAGGGTTCTTCCTGAGGATACTCCAGGGTTCTTCCTGAGGATGCTCCAGGGTTCTTCCTAAGGATCCAGGGTTCTTCCAGAGGACACTCCAGGGTTTTTCCTAAGGATGCCCCAGTGTTCCTCCTGAGGATACTCCAGGTTTCTTCCTGAGGACCCTCCGGGGTTCTTTCTGAGGATGCTCCAGGGTACCTCCTGAGGACGCTCCAGGGTTCTTCCTGAGGACCCTCCGGGGTTCTTTCTGAGGACTCTCCGGGGTTCTTTCTGAGGATACTCCAGGGTTCTTCCTGAGGATACTCCAGGGTTCTTCCCAAGGATGCTCCAGGGTTCTTCCTGAGGACGCTCCAGGGTTCTTCCTGAGGATACTCCAGGGTTCTTCCCAAGGATGCTCCAGGGTTCTTCCTGAGGATGCTCCAGGGTTCTTCCTGAGGATACTCCAGGGTTCCTTCTGAGGACGCTCCAGGGTTCTTCCTGAGGATACTCCAGGGTTCTTCCCGAGGATGCTCCAGGGTTCTTCCTGAGGATCCAGCATTCTTCCAGAGGACACTCCAGGGTTTTTCCTAAGGATGCCCCAGTGTTCCTCCTGAGGAAACTCCAGGGTTCCTCCTGAGGACCCTGCAGCGTTCATCCTGAGGATACTCCAGGGTTCCTCCTAAGGACGCTCCAGGGTTCTTCCTGAGGATGCTCCAGGGTTCCTCCTAAGGACGCTCCAGGGTTCTTCCTGAGGATGCTCCAAGGTTCTTCCCGAGGATGCTCCAGGGTTCTTCCCGAGGACGCTCCAGGGTTCTTCCTGAGGATGCTCCAGGGTTCTTCCCGAGGATACTCCAGGGTTCTTCCCGAGGATGCTCCAGGGTTCTTCCTGAGGATGCTCCAGGGTTTTTCCTAAGGATGCCCCAGTGTTCCTCCTGAGGAAACTCCAGTGTTCCTCCTGAGGACCCTGCAGCTTTCATCCTGAGGATACTCCAGGGTTCTTCCCTAGGACGCTCCAGGTTTCTTCCTGAGGACCCTCCGGGGTTCTTTCTGAGGACCCTCCGTGGTTCTTTCTGAGGATGCTCCGGGGTTCTTTCTGAGGACCCTCCGGGGTTCTTTCTGAGGATGCTCCAGGGTTCCTCCTGAGGACGCTCCAGGGTTCCTCCTGAGGACCCTGCAGCTTTCATCCTGAGGATACTCCAGGGTTCTTCCTGAGGACGCTCCAGGTTTCTTCCTGAGGACCCTCCGGGGTTCTTTCTGAGGACCCTCCGGGGTTCTTTCTGAGGATGCTCCAGGGTTCCTCCTGAGGACGCTCCAGGGTTCCTCCTGAGGATGCTCCAGGGTTCCTCCTGAGGATGCTCCAGGGTTCCTCCTGAGGACCCTGCAGCGTTCATCCTGAGGATGCTCCAGGGTTCCTCCTGAGGACCCTGCAGCGTTCATCCTGAGGATGCTCCAGGGTTCCTCCTGAGGATGCTCCAGGGTTCCTCCTGAGGACCCTGCAGCGTTCATCCTGAGGATGCTCCAGGGTTCCTCCTGAGGACCCTGCAGCGTTCATCCTGAGGATACTCCAGGGTTCCTCCTTAGGACGCTCCAGGTTTCTTCCTGAGGACCCTCTGGGGTTCTTTCGGAGGACCCTGCACAGTTCTTCCTGAGGACGCTCCAGGGTTCCTCCTGAGGACGCTCCAGCGTTCCTCCTGAGAATGCTCTTGGGTTCAAAAACCTTAAAAAAATCATTTATGATTAATAAAGGTTAATTTGGATTCATAGATGATTTAATCTTTGTGATTATCCCAATCTCTTTACTAAAGCTGATTAAATGAAAACTCTTTCACTGCTCACTGACGGTGTTTCAGTCAACGTGACCTCTGTTTGCCTGCTGACTGTGAGCGCCCTCTGCTGTTTGGACCAGTTTGTACAGCCTCCATGTTCTCTGTCTTTAGTCATGTTTGTCCCAGTCCAGTCAGAGAGGAATCATGGTGGTTTAGAGACATTTGAAGTGTTATATATTGTAGAACAGCTGGTAGAGACGACAGAGTATAGGTCAGAGGTGTTAGTGAGGATGAATGGGTCGTTGGTGAGGTCAAACAGTGATGATGAACCAAAGGTGATGATGAGTACAGGCCACCTGCCACTGTTCTCTCTGGGCCTGTACTGGTTATTCATTAGACTGATGTTTGGACCTCATGTGGGTTTATTATGACTAATAAAATGTTCCTATGTGACAAAGCAGTAATACTCTCACAAAAACACAGAAAAATTAACTTTTAGATTTTTAGATCTGTTGATGATGAGCAACACAACAGCAGGAAAACAGGAAGTGATGTCATACACTCATTGTGACAGCGGCACTCGTTAAAATAATAATAAAAAAAATTGGTGCTCATTAAAATAAAACACTGATGCAGAAATTCATCCATATGATCAATCATGGTAATCAATACTCAGTCTACCTCTACATTCAGAGAGAGGGACGGAAGCTAAAACCAGAAACAGGTATGTCAGCTCAGACTTTAACATGACCTTTCTTTAAAAACAGACAGATGCAGAGCAGCGCTCCCCAAAGTGGTGGACAGTGCCCTCTGGTGGGCCCCAGGGGTACTGCAGGTCTGCTAGAGGTCGTCGGTAATCAATTAAAAGCATAAATCCGATTTTGAAAATTCAAATTAAATTTAAAATGATAATAAATAATCTAAAAATCCTTGAATAAAATTAAATAAGCCAGACTTTACTTCCAAATACACTTTTTTATTTTCTATGATACAAAGAACCGATGTCATGGTTTACCTGGTGTTGGATTATCCTGTGACCCTCTGCTGAATATTCTACTATGGGGCATCATAATAACAGAAATAGAATGGGCGAGGACAGAGGAATGTTCCAGAAGGAAATGTAAGTAAGTCTGCAGAACCCTGATCTAAACAGAACAAACACATTTATTTTATTCTGTAATTATCATATATTATTATTTATTTATTCTGTAATTATTCTATATTATTTATTTATTTATTCAATAATTATTCTATATTATTTATTTATTTATTCTGTAATTATTCTATATTATTATTTATTTATTCTGTAATTATTCTGTTATAATTTATTTATTCTGTAATCACTCTATATTATTATTTATTTATTCTGTAATTATCATATATTATTATTTATTTATTCTGTAATTATTCTATATTATTTATTTATTTATTCAATAATTATTCTATATTATTTATTTATTTATTCTGTAATTATTCTATATTATTATTTATTTATTCTGTAATTATTCTATATTATTTATTTATTTATTCTGTAATTATTCTATATTATTATTTATTTATTCTGTAATCATTCTATATTATTTATTTATTTATTCTATAATTATTCTATATTATTATTTATTTATTCTGTAATTATTCTATATTATTTATTTATTTATTCTGTAATTATTCTATATTATTATTTATTTATTCTGTAATTATTCTATATTATTATTTATTTATTCTGTAATTATTCTGTTATTATTTATTTATTCTAAAATTATTCTATATTATTATATATTTATTCTGTAATTATTCTATATTATTATTTATTTATTCTGTAATTATTCTGTTATTATTTATTTATTCTAAAATTATTGTATATTATTATTTATTTATTCTGTAATTATTCTATATTGTTATTTATTTATTCTGTAATTATTCTATATTATTATTTATTTATTCTGTAATTATTCTGTTATTATTTATTTATTCTGTATTTATTCTGTTATTATTTTATTCTAAAATTATTCTATATTATTATTTATTTATTCTGTAATTATTCTATATTATTTATTTATTTATTCTGTAATTATTCTATATTATTATTTATTTTTTCTGTAATTATTCTATATTATTATTTATTTATTCTGTTATTATCCTATATTATTATTTTTTTATTCTGTAATTATTCTGTTAATATTTATTTATTCTGTAATCATTCTATATTATTATTTATTTATTCTGTATTTATTCTGTTATTATTTATTTATTCTGTAATTATTCTATATTATTATTCATTTATTCTGTAATTATTCTATATTATTATTTATTTAATCTGTAATTATTCTATATTATTATTTATTTATTCTGTAATTATTCTTTATTATTATTTATTTATTCTGTAATTATTCTGTTATGATTTATTTTTTCTGTAATTATTCTATATTATTATTTATTTATTCTGTAATTATTCTGTTATGATTTATTTTTTCTGTAATTATTCTATATTATTATTTATTTATTCTGTAATTATTCTGTTATTATTTATTTATTCTGTAATCATTCTATATTATTATTTATTTATTCTGTAATTATTCTTTATTATTATTTATTTATTCTGTAATTATTCTGTTATTATTTATTCATTCTGTAATTATTCTATATTATTATTTATTTATTCTGTAATTATTCTATATTATTATTTATTTTATTCTGTAATTATTCTATATTATTATTTATTTGTTCTGTAATTATTCTATATTATTATTTATTTATTCTGTAATTATTCTGTTATTATTTATTTATTCTAAAATTATTGTATATTATTATTTATTTATTCTGTAATTATTCTATATTGTTATTTATTTATTCTGTAATTATTCTATATTATTATTTATTTATTCTGTAATTATTCTGTTATTATTTATTTATTCTGTTATTATTTATTTATTCTGTTATTATTTTATTCTAAAATTATTCTATATTATTATTTATTTATTCTGTAATTATTCTATATTATTTATTTATTTATTCTGTAATTATTCTATATTATTATTTATTTTTTCTGTAATTATTCTATATTATTTTTTATTTATTCTGTAATTATCCTATATTATTATTTTTTTATTCTGTAATTATTCTGTTAATATTTATTTATTCTGTAATCATTCTATATTATTATTTATTTATTCTGTATTTATTCTGTTATTATTTATTTATTCTGTAATTATTCTATATTATTATTTATTTATTCTGTAATTATTCTATATTATTATTTATTTAATCTGTAATTATTCTATATTATTATTTATTTATTCTGTAATTATTCTTTATTATTATTTATTTATTCTGTAATTATTCTGTTATGATTTATTTTTTCTGTAATTATTCTATATTATTATTTATTTATTCTGTAATTATTCTGTTATGATTTATTTTTTCTGTAATTATTCTATATTATTATTTATTTATTCTGTAATTATTCTGTTATTATTTATTTATTCTGTAATCATTCTATATTATTATTTATTTATTCTGTAATTATTCTTTATTATTATTTATTTATTCTGTAATTATTCTGTTATTATTTATTCATTCTGTAATTATTCTATATTATTATTTATTTTATTCTGTAATTATTCTATATTATTATTTATTTATTCTGTAATTATTCTTTATTATTATATTTTTATTCTGTAATTATTCTGTTTATATTTATTTATTCTGTAATCATTCTATATTATTATTTATTTATTCTGTATTTATTCTGTTATTATTTATTTATTCTGTAATCATTCTATATTATTATTTATTTATTATTAATTTATTCTAAAATTATTATTTATTTATTCTGTAATTATTCTATATTATTATTTATTTATTCTGTAATCATTCTATATTATTATTTATTTATTCTGTAATCATTCTATATTATTATTTTTTTTATTCTGTAATTATTCTATATTATTATTCATTTATTCTGTAAATGTATGAGAAACAAATCTACATTTTCAAATCCTTTATGAACTTGAAATGTTCTAATCTGTAGATTCATTGTTGTCAGACTCATAGCCATGTCTGCTATTACTTTGTTTTCTTATTCCACTGCACAGCCTGGATAAAAATGATTATATGATAACTCTGACTAAATCAGTAGTTTTCCTTATTGATCAGTCATGGTTAAAGGTAGAATCTGATCACCTCTCAACAAAAAGAACTGCATGGCTCAGACAGCTTCATTCTCATTATTTCAGAATCAGCTCTGTTAGATTTTATATCCGTTAACGTAACAAGGACTTTGGCTCTGAGCTTTGCCCTCAGGTTACAGTAATTTAACCTTTCATCTGAAAAAAATACAACTGGAAAATAATAAAAAATAAAGATTTAAATATGCAGGAGCTCTAGCTACTGTTTAATTAAGTTTACAGCTTCTCCTAATATGCTGTCCATAAAAAGATGAACGCCTTTATACACTGTTTTATTGAATTCCATGCAGCATTAACATTGAGAGGAGACATTTATGAACACACTTTTTAAGACTTATACTACTCCCTTTACTCCTGGTGAAGACTCAACAGATGAACTCAAACCCTGACGAAAGTCATCCATTTTCAAAAACTAAGGAAACACTGTAAGCACAATTTACTCTGATATACTCTACTCTACTCTACTGTACTCTACTCTACTCAACTGTGCTCAACTGTACTCAACTGTACTCAACTGTACTCTACTCTACTCTAATATACTCTACTCTACTCTACCCTACTCTACTCTAATATACTCTACTCTACTCTACTCTACTTTAGTGTACTCTACTCTAATATACTCCACTACCCTACTCTGCTCTACTCTAATATACTCTACTGTACTCTACTCTACTCTAATATACTCTACTCTACTCTACTTAACTGTACTCTACTCTAATATACTCTACTCTACTCTACTCTACCCTACTCTAATATACTCTACTCTACTCTTCTCTACCCTACTCTAATATACTCTACTCTACTCTACTTAACTGTACTCTACTCTAATATACTCTACTCTACTCTACTCTACCCTACTCTAATATACTCTACTCTACTCTACTTAACTGTACTCTACTCTAATATACTCTACTGTACTCTACTGTACTCTACTCTAATATACTCTACTCTACTGTACTCTACTCTACTCTACTCTAATATCTCTACTCTACTCTACTGTACTCTACTCTACTCTACTCTAATATCTCTACTCTTCTCTAATATACTCTACTCTACTCTGCTCTACTCTACTCTAATATACTCTACTCTACTCTAATATACTCTACTGTACTCTACTCTACTGTACTCTACTCTAATATACTCTACTCTACTGTACTCTACTGTACTCTACTCTAATATACTCTTCTCTACTGTACTCTACTCTACTCTACTCTAATATCTCTACTCTACTCTAATATATTCTACTCTACTCTACTTTACTGTACTCTACTCTAATATACTCTACTCTACTCTGCTCTACTCTACTCTAATATACTCTTCTCTACTCTAATATACTCTACTGTACTCTACTCTACTGTACTCAACTGTGCTCTACTCTAATATACTCTACTCTACTGTACTCTCCTGTACTCTACTCTAATATACTCTACTCTACTCTACTCTACTCTACTCTAATATCTCTACTCTACTCTACTCTACTATGCTCAACTGTACTCAACTGTACTCTACTCTACTCTACTCTACTGTACTCTACTCTACTCTACTCTAATATACTCTACTCTACTCTACTCTACTCTACTGTACTCTACTCTAATATACTCTACTCTACTCTAATATATTCTACTCTACTCTACTTTACTGTACTCTACTCTAATATACTCTACTCTACTCTGCTCTACTCTACTCTAATATACTCTTCTCTACTCTAATATACTCTACTGTACTCTACTCTACTGTACTAAACTGTACTCTACTCTAATATACTCTACTCTACTCTAATATATTCTACTCT
This sequence comes from Cheilinus undulatus, assembly GCF_018320785.1. NCBI lineage: Eukaryota > Metazoa > Chordata > Actinopteri > Labriformes > Labridae > Cheilinus > Cheilinus undulatus. The sequence goes on along the minus strand of NC_054879.1, from coordinate 1,220,157 downwards.
ACTCTACTTTACTGTACTCTACTCTAATATACTCTACTCTACTCTACTCTAATATACTCTACTCTACTCTACAGTACTCTACTCTAATATACTCTACTCTACTCTACTGTGCTCAACTGTACTCAACTGTACTGTACTCTACTCTACTCTAATATACTCTACTCTACTCTACCCTCCTGTGCTCAACTGTACTCAACTGTACTCTACTCTACTCTACTCTACTTTACTCTACTGTACTGTACTCTACTCTACTCTAATATACTCTACTCTACTCTAATATACTCTACTCTACTGTACTCTACTCTACTCCACTCTACTCTAATATACTCTACTCTACTCTACTCTACTCTACTCTACTCTACTCTAATATACTCTACTCTATTGTGCTCAACTGTACTCAACTGTACTCTACTCTACTCTAAAATACTCTACTCTACTCTACTCTAATATACTCTACTCTACTGAACTCAACTGTACTCAACTGTACTCTTCTCTACTCTACTCAACTCTACTCTACTCTACTGTACTCAGCTCTACTCAACTCTACTCTACTCTACTCAACTGTGCTCTACTCTAATATACTCTACTCTAATCAACTCTACTCTACTCTACTGTACTCTACTCAACTGTACTCTACTCTACTCTACTCTACTCTACTCTCCTGTACTCAACTGTACTCTACTCTTCTCTACTCTACTCTAATATACTCTACTGAACTCAACTGTACTCAACTGTACTCTTCTCTACTCTACTCAACTCTACTCTACTCTACTGTACTCAGCTGTACTCAACTCTACTCTACTCTACTCAACTGTGCTCTACTCTACTCTACTCTACTCTAATATACTCTACTCTAATCAACTCTACTCTACTCTACTGTACTCTACTCAACTGTACTCTACTCAACTCTACTCTACTGTACTCAACTGTACTCTACTCTTCTCTACTCTACTCTAATATACTCTACTCTACTCTACTCTAATATACTCTACTCTACTCTACTTAACTGCACTCTACTCTAATATACTCTACTCTACTCTGCTCTACTCTACTCTAATATGCTCTACTCTACCCTACTCTAATATACTCTACTCTACTCTACTCTACTCTACCCTACTCTAATATACTCTACTCTACTCTACTTAACTGTACTCTACTCTAATATACTCTACTCTACTGTACCCTACTCTAATATACTCTACTCTACTCTACCTAACTGTACTCTACTCTAATATACTCTACTCTACTCGGCTCTACTCTACTCTAATATACTCTACTCTACTCTAATATACTCTACTGTACTCTACTCTACTGTACTCTACTGTACTCTACTCTAATATACTCTACTCTACTGTACTCTACTGTACTCTACTCTAATATACTCTACTCTACTGTACTCTACTCTAATATCTCTACTCTACTCTACTCTACTCTACTCTACTGTACTCTACTCTACTCTACTCTAATATACTCTACTCTACTCTAATATACTCTACTCTACTCTACTTTACTGTACTCTACTCTAATATACTCTACTGTACTCTGCTCTACTCTACTCTAATATATCTTCTCTACTCTAAAATACTCTACTGTACTCTACTGTACTCTACTGTACTCTACTCTAATATACTCTACTCTACTGTACTCTACTGTACTCTACTCTAATATACTCTACTCTACTGTACTCTACTCTACTCTACTCTAATATCTCTACTCTACTCTACTCTACTGTACTCTACTCTAATCTACTCTAATATACTCTACTCTACTCTAATATATTCTACTCTACTCTACTTTACTGTACTCTACTCTAATATACTCTACTCCACTCTGCTCTACTCTACTCTAATATACTCTTCTCTACTCTAATATACTCTACTGTACTCTACTCTACTCTAATATACTCTACTCTACCCTACTCTAATATACTCTACTCTACTCTACTCTACCCTACTCTAATATACTCTACTCTACTCTACTTAACTGTACTCTACTCTAATATACTCTACTCTACTCTACTTAACTGTACTCTACTCTAATATACTCTACTCTACTCTGCTCTACTCTACTCTAATATACTCTACTCTACTGTAATATACTCTACTGTACTCTACTCTACTGTACTCTACTGTACTCTACTCTAATATACTCTACTCTACTGTACTCTACTGTACTCTACTCTAATATACTGTACTCTACTGTACTCTACTCTACTCTACTCTAATATCTCTACTCTACTCTACTGTACTCTACTCTAATATCTCTACTCTACTCTACTTTACTGTACTCTACTCTAATATACTCTACTCTGCTCTGCTCTACTCTACTCTAATATACTCTACTCTGATATACTCTACTGTACTCTACTCTACTGTACTCTACTGTACTCTACTCTACTCTACTCTAATATACTCTACTCTACTGTACTCTACTGTACTCTACTCTAATATACTCTACTCTACTGTACTCTACTCTACTCTACTCTAATATCTCTACTCTACTCTACTCTACTCTACTCTAATATACTCTACTCTACTCTAATATACTCTACTCTACTCTACTTTACTGTACTCTACTCTAATATACTCTACTGTACTCTGCTCTACTCTACTCTAATATATTCTTCTCTACTCTAATATACTCTACTGTACTCTACTCTACTGTACTCTACTGTACTCTACTCTAATATACTCTACTCTACTGTACTCTACTGTACTCTACTCTAATATACTCTACTCTACTGTACTCTACTCTAATATATTCTACTCTACTCTACTTTACTGTACTCTACTCTAATATACTCTACTCTACTCTGCTCTACTCTACTCTAATATACTCTACTCTAATATACTCTACTCTACTCTAATCTACTCTACTGTACTCTCCTGTACTCTACTCTAATATACTCTACTCTACCTTTCTCTACTCTACTCTACTCTAATATCTCTACTCTACTGTAATCTACTCTACTCTACTCTTATATCTCTACTCTACTCTACTCTACTATGCTCAACTGTACTCACCTCAGCTGTACTCCACCTCCACTCTACTCTACTCCACCCCACCCCTACTCACTGCACTCCCACTCTAACATACCCCTACTGTACTCTGCTCTACTGTACTCTACTCTAATATACTCTACTCTACTCTACTGTGCTCAACAGTACTCAACTGTACTGTACTCTACTCTACTCTAATATACTCTACTCTACTCTACTCTACTGTGCTCAACTGTACTCAACTGTACTCTACTCTACTCTACTCTACTATACTCTACTGTACTCTACTCTACTCTAATATACTCTACTCTACTCTAATATACTCTACTCTACTGTACTCTACTCTAATATACTCTACTCTACTCTACTCTACTCTAATATACTCTACTCTATTGTGCTCAACTGTACTCAACTGTACTCTACTCTACTCTACTATACTCTACTCTACTCTACTCTAATAAACTCTACTCTACTGAACTCAACTGTACTCAACTGTACTCTTCTCTACTCAACTCTACTCTACTCTACTGTACTCAGCTGTACTCAACTCTACTCTACTCTACTCAACTGTGCTCTACTCTACTCTACTCTAATATACTCTACTCTAATCAACTCTACTCTACTCTACTGTACTCTACTCAACTGTACTCTACTCTACTCCACTCTACTCTTTTGTACTCAACTGTACTCTACTCTTCTCTACTCTACTCTAATATAGTCTACTCTACTCTACTCTAATATACTCTACTCTACTCTACTTAACTGTACTCTACTCTAATATACTCTACTCTACTCTGCTCTACTCTACTCTAATATACTCGACTGTACTCTACTGTACTCTAATATACTCTACTCTACCCTACTCTAATATACTCTACTCTACTCTACTCTACCCTACTCTAATATACTCTACTCTACTCTACTTAACTGTACTGTACTCTACTCTACTCTACTCTAATATCTCTACTCTACTCTACTCTACTGTACTCTACTCTAATATCTCTACTCTACTCTAATATACTCTACTGTACTCTACTCTACTGTACTCTACTGTACTCTACTCTGATATACTCTACTCTACTGTACTCTACTGTACTCTACTCTCCTGTACTCTACTGTACTCTACTCTGATATACTCTACTCTACTGTACTCTACTGTACTCTACTCTAATATACTCTTCTCTACTCTACTCTACTCTACTCTACTCTAATATCTCTACTCTACTCTACTCTACTGTACTCTACTCTACTCTACTCTAATATCTCTACTCTACTCTACTTTACTGTACTCTACTCTAATATACTCTACTCTACTCTGCTCTACTCTACTCTAATATACTCTACTGTACTCTACTCTACTCTACTGTACACTACTCTACTGTACTCTACTGTACTCTACTCTAATATACTCTACTCTACTGTACTCTACTGTACTCTACTCTAATATACTGTACTCTACTGTACCCTTCTCTACTCTACTCTAATATCTCTACTCTACTCTACTCTACTGTACTCTACTCTACTCTACTCTAATATACTCTACTCTACTCTAATATACTCTACTCTACTCTACTTTACTGTACTCTACTCTAATATACTCTACTGTACTCTGCTCTACTCTACTCTAATATACTCTACTCTACTGTACCCTTCTCTACTCTACTCTAATATCTCTACTCTACTCTACTCTACTGTACTCTACTCTACTCTACTCTAATATACTCTACTCTACTCTAATATACTCTACTCTACTCTACTTTACTGTACTCTACCCTACTGTACTCTACTGTACTCTACTCTAATATACTCTACTCTACTGTACTCTACTGTACTCTACTCTAATATACTCTACTCTACTGTACTCTACTCTACTCTACTCTAATATCTCTACTCTACTCTACTCTACTGTGCTCAACTGTACTCAACTGTACTCTACTCTACTCAACTCTACTCTACTGTACTCTACTCTACTCTACTCTAATATACTCTACTCTACTGTACTGTACTCTACTCCACTCTACTCTAATATACTCTACTCTTCTCTACTCTACTGTACTCTACTCTAATATACTCTACTCTACTCTACTGTGCTCAACTCTACTCTTATATACTCTACTCTACTCTACTCTACTCTAATATACTCTACTCTAATATGCTCTTATCTACTCTACTGTACTCAACTCTACTCTACTCTACTTTACTCTACTGTACTCTACTCTACTCTACCCTTATATACTCTACTCTACTGTACTCTACTCTACTCCACTCTACTCTAATATACTCTACTCTACTCTAATATACTCTACTCTACTCTACTTTACTGTACTCTACTCTACTGTACTCTACTGTACTCTACTCTAATATACTCTACTCTACTGTACTCTACTGTACTCTACTCTAATATACTCTACTCTACTGTACTCTACTCTACTCTACTCTAATATCTCTACTCTACTCTACTCTACTGTGCTCTACTCTACTCTACTCTAATATACTCTACTCTACTGTACTCTACTCTAATATACTCTACTCTACTGTACTCAACTGTACTCTACTCTACTCAACTCTACTCTACTGTACTCTACTCTACTCTACTCTAATATACTCTACTCTACTCTACTCTACTGTACTCTACTCTAATATACTCTACTCTACTCTACTGTGCTCAACTCTACTCTTATATACTCTACTCTACTCTACTCTAATATACTCTACTCTAATATGCTCTTCTCTACTCTACTGTACTCAACTCTACTCTACTCTACTCTACTTTACTCTACTGTACTCTACTCTACTCTACCCTTATATACTCTTCTCTACTGTACTCTACTCTACTCCACTCTTCTCTAATATACTCTACTCTACTCTACTCTACTCTAATATACTCTACTCTACTCTATTGTGCTCAACTGTACTCAACTGTACTCTACTCTACTCTAAAATACTCTACTCTACTCTACTCTAATATACTCTACTCTACTGAACTCAACTGTACTCAACTGTACTCTTCTCTACTCTACTCAACTCTACTCTACTGTACTCAGCTGTACTCAACTCTACTCTACTCTACTCAACTGTGCTCTGCTCTACTCTACTCTAATATACTCTACTCTAATCAACTCTACTCTACTCTACTCTACTGTACTCTCCTCAACTGTACTCTACTCTACTCAACTCTACTCTACTGTACTCAACTGTACTCTACTCTTCTCTACTCTACTCTAATATACTCTACTCTACTCTAATATACTCTACTCTACTCTACTGAACTCAACTGTACTTAACTGTACTCTACTCTGCTCTGCTCTACTCTACTTTACTCTACTCTACTCTACTCTAATATACTCTACTCCACTCTACTGTACTCAGCTGTACTCTACTCTACTCTACTCTACTGTACTTAACTGTTCTCAACTGTTCTCTACTCTACTCTACTGTACTCTACTCTAATATACTCTACTCTACTCTAATATACTCTACTCTACTCCACTCTACTGTACTCAACTGTACTCTACTCTGCTCTGCTCTACTCTACTCTACTCTACTGTACTTAGCTGTACTCTACTCTACTCTACTCTACTCTACTCAACTGTACTCTACTCCACTCTACTCAACTCTACTCAAATATACTCTACTCTACTCTACTCTACTCTACTCTAATATACTCTACTCTACTCCACTCTACTGTACTCAGCTGTACTCTACTCTACTGTACTCAACTGTCCTCTACTCTACTCCACTCTACTCTGCTCTACTCTACTGTACTCAGCTGTACTCTACTCTCATATACTCGACTCTACTCTAATATACTCTACTCTACTCTACTGTATTCAGCTGTACTCTTCTCTACTCTAATATACTCTACACTACTCTACTCTGCTGTACCCTACTCTACTCTGCTGTACTCAACTGTACTCTTCTCTACTCTACTCTACTCCACTCTACTCTACTCTACTGTACTCAGCTGTAATCTTCTCTACTCTAATATACTCTACTGTACTCAGCTGTACTCTACTCTACTCTACTCCTATCAGCTGTACTCTTCTCTACTCTAATGTACTCTACTCTACCCTTATATACTCTACACTACTCTACTCTACTGTACTCTACTGTACTCTACTCTACTGTACTCAGATGTACTCTACTTTACTCTAATATACTCTACTCTACTCTGCTCTACTCAACTGTACTCTTCTCTACTCTACTCTACTGTACTCAGCTGTACTCTACTCTACTCTAATATGCTTTACTCTACTCTACTGTACTCAGCTGTACTCCACTCTGCTCTAATATACTCTACTCTTTGCTACTCTATGCTACTTTACTGTACTAAGCTGTACTCTACACTACTCTAATATACTCTACTCTACTCTACTCTAATATGCTTTACTCTACTCTGCTGTACTCAGCTGTACTCCACTCTGCTCTAATATACTCTACTCTATGCTACTCTACGCTACTTTACTGTACTAAGCTATACTCTAAACTACTCTTATATACTCTACTCTACTCTACTCTAATATACTCTACTCTAATATGCTCTTCTCTACTCTACTGTACTCAACTGTACTCTACTCTGCTCTAATATACTCTACTCTTCTCTACTCTTCTCTACTGTACTCAAATGTACTCTACTCTACTCTAATATACTCTACTCTACTCGACTCTACTCTTCCCTACTGTACTCTACTGTACTCTACACTACTCTAATATACTCTACTCTTCTCTACTCTACTCTTCTCTACTGTACTCAACTGTACTCTACTCTACTCTTATATTCTCTACTCTACTCTGCTGTACTCAACTGAACTCTACTCTACTCTAATGTACTCAACTGTACCCTACTCTACTCTAATATACTCTACGCTACTTTACTGTACTCAGTTGTACTCTACACTTCTCTTATTTACTCTCTTCTTCTCTACTCTACTCTACTGTACTCAACTGTACTCTACTCTACTCTAATATACTCTACTCTACGCTACTCTACGCTACTTTACTGTACTCTACTGTGCCCCTACACTACTCTAATATACTCTACTCTACTCTATGCTACTCTACTTTACTGTACTCTACTGTACTCCACACTACCCTTATACACTCCATTCTACTCAACTGTACTCTGATATACTCTGATATACTCCACTCAACTATAATGTACTCTTCTCTTCGCTACTCTACTATTATCTACTCTGCTATAATCTACTCTACTCTACTATAATCTACTCTGCTCTACTCTACTATGATCTTCTCTTCTTTACACTACTCTTCTTTACACTACTCTTCTCTACTATAATCTATTCTACTAGAGTCTACTCTACTATAATCTACTCTACTCTACTGTAATCTACTATAATATACTCTTCTCTTCTCTACTCTATCCTACTCTGCTCTACTCTTCTGTAATCTACTCTACTCTACTGTAATCTACTATAATCTACTCTTCTCTTCTCTACTCTATCCTACTCTACTTTACTCTACTATAATCTACTCTACTCTACTGTAATCTACTATAATCTACTCTTCTCTTCTCTACTCTATCCTACTCTGCTTTACTCTTCTGTAATCTACTCTACTGTAATCTACTATGATATACTCTTCTCTACTCTATCCTACTCTGCTCTACTCTTCTGTAATCTACTCTACTCTATCGTAATCTACTATAATCTACTCTTCTCTTCTCTTCTCTATCCTACTCTGCTCTACTCTACTGTAATATACTCTACTCTACTGTAATCTACTATAATCTACTATTCTCTTCTCTTCTCCATCCTACCCTAATTCTACTGTAATCTACTATAATCTACTCTTCTCTTCTCTTCTCCATCCTACTCTGCTCTACTCTACTGTAATCTACTCTACTGTTATCTACTATAATCTACTCTCCTCTTCTCTTCTCTATCCTACTCTGCTCTACTCTACTGTAATCTACTCCACTCTACTGTAATTTACTCTACTCTACTGTAATCTAACATAATCTACTCTTCTCTACTCTACTCTCTCCTACTCTGCTCTGCTCTACTATACTCTACTCTACTGTAATCTACTCTACTCTATTGTAATCTACTCTACTCTACTGTAACCTACTTTACTCTGCTGTAATCTATTATAATCTACTCTTCTCTTCTCTTCTCTATCCTACTCTGCTCTACTCTACTGTAATCTACTCTGCTCTACTATAATCTACTCTACTCTACTGTAATCTACTCCACTCTACTATAATCTACTCTACTGTTATCTACTCCACTCTACTATAATCTACTCTACTCTACTGTAATCTACTCTACTCTACTGTAATCTACTCTACTCTACTGTAATCTACTACAATCTACTCTTCTCTACTCTACTCTCTCCTACTCTGCTCTGCTCTACTATAATCTACTCTACTCTACTGTAATCTACTCTACTCTACTGTAATCTATTATAATCTACTCTTCTCTTCTCTATCCTACTCTGCTCTACTCTACTGTAATCTACTCTGCTCTACTATAATCTACTCTACTCTACTGTAATCTACTCTACTCTACTGTAATCTACTTTACTCTACTGTAATCTACTTCACTCTACTGTAACCTACTCTACTCTACTGTAATCTACTCTACTCTACTGTAATCTACAATAATCTACTCTTCTCTACTCTACTCTCTCCTACTCTGCTCTGCTCTACTATAATCTACTCTACTCTACTGTTTTCTACTCCACTCTACTATAATCTACTCTACTCTACTGTTATCTACTCTACTCTACTGTAATCTACTATAATCTACTCTTCTCTACTCTACTCTCTCCTACTCTGCTCGGCTCCACTATAATTTACTCTACTCTACTGTAATCTACTCTACTCTACTGTAATCTACAATAATCTACTCTTCTCTTCTCTACTCTCTCCTACTCTGCTCCGCTCTACTATAATCTACTCTACGCTACTGTAATCTACTCTACTGTAATCTACTCTACTCTACTGTAATCTACTCTACCCTACTATAATCTACTCTACTCTACTGTAATCTACTCTACTCTACTGTAATCTACTCTACTCTAATATAATCTACTCTACTCTACTGTAATCTACTCTACTCTACTGTAATCTACAATAATCTACTCTTCTCTACTCTACTCTCTCCTACTCTGCTCTGCTCTACTATAATCTACTCTACTCTACTGTAATCTACTCTACTCTACTGTAATCTACTATAATCTACTCTTCTCTACTCTACTCTCTCCTACTCTGCTCTACTATAATCTACTCTACTCTACTGTAATCTACTTTACTCTACTGTAATCTACTGTAATCTACTGTAATCTACAATAATCTACTCTTCTCTACTCTACTCTCTCCTACTCTGCTCTGCTCTACTATAATCTACTCTACTCTACTGTAATCTACTCCACTCTACTATAATCTACTCTACTGTAATCTACTCTACTCTACTGTAATCTACTCTACCCTACTATAATCTACTCTACTCTACTGTAATCTACTCTACTCTACTGTAATCTACTCTACTCTAATATAATCTACTCTACTCTACTGTAATCTACTCTACTCTACTGTAATCTACTCTACTCTACTGTAATCTACTCTACTCTAATATAATCTACTCTACTCTACTGTAATCTACTCTACTCTACTGTAATCTACAATAATCTACTCTTCTACTCTACTCTCCTAATCTTCTCTTCTCTACTATAATCTACTCTACTCTACTGTAATCTACTCTACTCTACTGTAATCTACTATAATCTACTCTTCTCTACTCTACTCTCTCCTACTCTGCTCTACTATAATCTACTCTACTCTACTGTAATCTACTTTACTCTACTGTAATCTACTGTAATCTACTGTAATCTACAACAATCTACTCTTCTCTACTCTACTCTCTCCTACTCTGCTCTGCTCTACTATAATCTACTCTACTCTACTGTAATCTACTCCACTCTACTATAATCTACTCTACTCTACTGTAATCTACTTAACTCTACTGTAATCTACTCTACTCTACTGTAATCTACTATAATCTACTCTTCTCTACTCTCTCCTACTCTGCTCTACTCTACTGAAATCTGCTCTACTCTACTGTAATCTACTCTACTCTACTGTAATCTACTTTACTCTACTGTAATCTACTATAATCTACTCTACTCTACTGTAATCTACTCTACTCTACTGTAATCTACTTTACTCTACTGTAATCTACTCTACTCTACTGTAATCTACTCTACTCTACTGTAATCTACTTTACTCTACTGTAATCTACTCTACTCTACTGTAATCTACTCTACTCTACTGTAATCTACTTTACTCTACTGTAATCTACTCTACTCTACTGTAATCTACTATAATCTACTCTTCTCTACTCTACTCTCTCCTACTCTTCTCTACTCTACTGTCTCCTACTCTGCTCTTCTCTACTATAATCTACTCTACTCTACTCTTCTCTACTCCACTCTACTATAATCTACTCTACTCTACTGTAATCTACTCCACTCTACTATAATCTACTCTACACTACTGTAATCTACTCTAATCTAATGTAATCTACTCCACTCTACTATAATCTACTCTACTCTACTGTAATCTACTCTACTCTACTGTAATGTACTCCACTCTACTATAATCTACTCTACTCTACTGTAATCTACTCTACTCTACTGTAATCTACTCCACTCTACTATAATCTACTCTACTCTACTGTAATCTACTCTACTCTACTGTAATCTACTCAACTCTACTATAATCTACTTTACTCTACTGTAATCTACTCTACTCTACTGTAATCTACTATAATCTACTCTTCTCTACTCTACTCTCTCCTACTCTGCTCTACTCTACTGTAATCTACTCTACTCTACTGTAATCTACTCCACTCTACTGTAATCTACTCTACTCTACTGTAATCTACTATAATCTACTCTTCTCTACTCTACTCTCTCCTACTCTGCTCTACTCTACTGTAATCTACTCTACTCTACTGTAATCTACTCCACTCTACTGTAATCTACTCTACTGTAATCTACTCCACTCTACTATAATCTACTCTACTCTACTGTACTCTACTCTACTCTACTGTAATCTACTCTACTCTACTGTAATCTACTATAATCTACTCTTCTCTACTCTACTCTCTCCTACTCTGCTCTATTCTACTGTAATCTACTCTACTCTACTGTAATCTACTCCACTCTACTATAATCTACTCTACTCTACTGTAATCTACTCTACTCTACTGTAATCTACTCCACTCTACTATAATCTACTTTACTCTACTGTAATCTACTCTACTCTACTGTAATCTACTCTACTCTACTGTAATCTACTCCACTCTACTATAATCTACTTTACTCTACTGTAATCTACTCTACTCTACTGTAATCTACTCTACTCTACTGTAATCTACTATAATCTACTCTTCTCTACTCTACTCTATCCTACTCTGCTCTACTCTGCTATAATCTACTCTACTGAAACATTTCAGGTCAAAGAAATATTACAACAAGATTCTCCATTTGCAGAAGGACAATGGATACTACAATATCCTCTAAATGTCTACTGACTGGCCAGTTTAAATTATGATCCTTATTTAACCCTTTCATCAGGGGGGCTCTCCTGCATGGATGTGTGTGCACCTCAGACTTTATCTCAAACATCAAAATGAAAAATCCTCACAAGACCCCAAGACACTGAGACAGGAAGCGCTAAGCCTCATTCATCTCTAAGTTTAAGGACTCATGACTGCAGCGCCTCATTACTCTGTATGTTACATGATCTGTTTGCCAGGTGGGGGGCCTCTGGGGGGCTCAGGGGCCCAAATATCATTCAGACTGCCCCTGCCCCCCCTCCTCCTGCAACAGCTCCTGTTTTCACCCAGACGGGGTGGGGGAGAGAGAGAGAGAGAGAGAGAGAGAGAGAGAGAGAGAGAGGGAGGGACGGAGGGAGAGAGGGAGAGAGAGAGAGGAGATCAACGACAGCGAGGGAGCAGCGGGAGGAGGTAGAGCTGCTGAGGGAGTAAGTCTGTGGGAGGAGGAACAGGAGCAGAAGGAGGAGGTTTAACTGGAGTGGTCCCAGCAGGAGCAGGAGGAGGTTTAACTGGAGTGGTCCCAGCAGGAGCAGGAGGAGGTTTAACTGGAGTGGTCCCAGCAGGAGCAGCAGGAGGAGGTTTAACTGGAGTGGTCCCAGCAGGAGCAGGAGGAGGTTTAACTGGAGTGGTCCCAGCAGGAGCAGCAGGAGGAGGTTTAACTGGAGTGGTCCCAGCAGCAGCAGGAGGAGGAGGAGGTCTCTGTGAAAGCTCTGATTATTCAGGTGAAACCGTTTGAGCTGAGAACAAAACCTCCTCAGTCTGACTCTGGACTCAGAGAGATCTGCTGCTGCACCGCGGTGAGTTTAACTTTATTCATCTTTATTTATGTCTTTATCTGTCTTTATTCCACCTCTAAGCTCTCACCAAACTCCTCTGTGGTCTGCTGGTTTATTCACAATCGTCTCTGTCACTGGTTAACCCGTTCCTTCTCCTAAACTTCGTTAAATCTTCTTAATTTCGGTTTTAAAAACAAACGCACCCTCCTGTCCTCTCCCGGGTGGGCGGGGTCAGCCCTTCACACGCGGCTCACGCCGTGTCAGCCGCCACAAACAAAACAGACATGCGTCAACCGATTTAATCCCTCAATAACTGATCTATACTTTTGATTAGAACAGGAGGAAACCTCAAATAATCAGCAGAAGTCTGACCAGCCTTTATTACAATGTTTACATAAAATCAGCTGATTCTGATGCCGAGGTTTAGTGGACTGATATTTATTTATTAAGTCTTTAATTCTCAGTCTTAGTTGAGGAACCATGGGAACCGTAGGACCTCATTAAGGTGACGTCACATACCTGGGCGGAGAAACCATCAAACAGGAAGTTTCTGTTGTCATTCAGGAAGTGAAGAAATGACAGAACATTTTATCTTCAGGTCACAAAATCATCAACGCTGAAAAGTTGCTCAACTTTCTGATGGCTTGTTCACAAACTTCTGCAAGCAAACCTTATAGCTAACCACCATTTATCAGCCCAACAACCACCTGTAACAGTGGTAATATATGTTTTATATGTTTCTACTGATCTATATATGTTTCTATAAATGTTTCTACAGACCTATATGAGTTTCTATACATGGTCCTATATATGTTTCTATATATGTTTCTACTGATCTATATATGTTTCTATATATGTTTCTACTGACCTATATATGTTTCCATATATGTTTCTATATATGTTTCTACAGACCTATACATGTTTCTATATATGTTTCTATATATGTTTCTATATATGTTTCTATATATGTTTCTACAGACCTATATATGTTTCTATATATGTTTCTATATATTTTTCTACAGACCTATATATGTTTCTATATATGTTTCTATATATGTTTCTACAGACCTATATATGTTTCTATCTATGTTTCTATATATGTTTCTACAGACCTATATATGTTTCTATATATGTTTCTATATATGTTTCTATATATGTTTCTACAGACCTATACATGTTTCTATATATGTTTCTATATATGTTTCTATATATGTTTCTACAGACCTATACATGTTTCTATATATGTTTCTATATATGTTTCTATATATGTTTCTACAGACCTATATATGTTTCTATATATGTTTCTATATATGTTTCTACAGACCTATATATGTTTCTATATATGTTTCTATATATGTTTCTATATATGTTTCTACAGACCTATATATGTTTCTATATATGTTTCTATATATGTTTCTACTGACCTATATATGTTTCTATATATGTTTCTACAGACCTATATATGTTTCTATATATGTTTCTACTGACCTATATATGTTTCTATATATGTTTTGATATATGTTTCTATATATGTTTCTACTAATCTATATGTGTTTCTTTATATGTTTCTATAGATGTTTCTACTGACCTATATATGTTTCTATATATGTTTCTACTAATCTATATATGTTTCTACTAATCTATATATGTTTCTATATATGTTTCTACTAATCTATATATGTTTCTATATATGTTTCTACTAATCTATATATGTTTCTACTAATCTATATATGTTTCTATATATGTTTCTTCTAATCTATGTATGTTTCTATATATGTTTCTACTAATCTATATATGTTTCTATATATGTTTCTATAGATGTTTCTACTGACCTATATATGTTTCTATATATGTTTCTACTAATCTATATATGTTTCTACTAATCTATATATGTTTCTATATATGTTTCTACTAATCTATATATGTTTCTACTAATCTATATATGTTTCTATATATGTTTCTACTAATCTATATATGTTTCTACTAATCTATATATGTTTCTATATATGTTTCTACTAATCTATATATGTTTCTACTAATCTATATATGTTTCTATATATGTTTCTTCTAATCTATGTATGTTTCTATATATGTTTCTACTAATCTATATATGTTTCTATATATGTTTCTACTAATCTATATATGTTTCTACTAATCTATATATGTTTCTATATATGTTTCTACTAATCTATATATGTTTCTACTAATCTATATATGTTTCTATATATGTTTCTTCTAATCTATGTATGTTTCTATATATGTTTCTACTAATCTATATATGTTTCTATATATGTTTCTACTAATCTATATATGTTTCTATATATGTTTCTACTAATCTATATATGTTTCTACTAATCTATATATGTTTCTATATATGTTTCTTCTAATCTATGTATGTTTCTATATATGTTTCTACTAATCTATATATGTTTCTATATATGTTTCTTCTAATCTATGTATGTTTCTATATATGTTTCTACTAATCTATATATGTTTCTATATATGTTTCTACTAATCTATATATGTTTCTATATATGTTTCTATAGATGTTTCTACTGACCTATATATGTTTCTATGAATTTATATGTTTCTATGAATTTATATGTTTCTATTAATTTATATGTTTCTATGAATTTATATGTTTCTGTTAATTTATATGTTTCTATGAATTTATATGTTTCTGTTAATTTATATGTTTCTATGAATTTATATGTTTCTGTTAATTTATGTTTCTATGAATTTCTGCATGTTTCTATTGATCTCTATCAGTAGAGGGTAGAGATGACTAAAATGGGAGTAAAACTAAAAGACATTTCATTTGAAGACTAAAAGTAACATTACAATAGCTGCCCATGCTAGCACTGGTGTCAACAGCTGAAAACCTCACATTTACCCTGTAAGTGAGAGGAAACGGCACATTTTTATGTGTTAGAATCTTTATTTAAGCAGTGTTCACATTTTGAAATAATTAATTTAATAAATATTCACATCATACAGTGTGAATATGAGGATGACACTTTAGTAGAGCTAGAATAAACCTTTAAGTGGACAGAGAGGGCGGGGCTAAACACTTCGTCAGAGTTTAGGCAGCACGGTGTAGACGCCGTGAAAGTGTCAGTGTTAACTCTGACAGGGTTGATCTGAGGTCGAAGCTTCTACCGTGTGCTCCGATCCAGTCATGGTCAGACGCTGAAGGCCCTTTAGGACGCCATCATAGGGCCTGCTGTGTAGTCTGAAGTCAGCAGTCTTTGGGCTTTTGGGACCTCTGCAGCATGGCCAGGAGCTCAAGGCAGCCCAGCTACCCAGAGTACCCCAGGCCAGTGGTTCCCAACCATGGGTCCTGGACCCGTAGTGGTGGAGTCAGAGATCTCAGGGGGGCCAGATCTGCTTTAGATTTACACATATTAGTAAAGTCATGATGAAACACCAAATAAGGAGTCTATAAATGGTCTTTTGCTAAGAAAAACACTAATTTCTCAGGGATTTATTGAAGAAACAATGAAATGGAGGGTGATTTTTGACAATATGTTGATTTTTTTCTTGTGGTTCTTGGGGGTATCTCTGCTTCTCTTTGGTACAAGTAAGGGGGGACCCACTGCCCTGGGCCGCCACCCCTGACTCCGCCCCAAAGGTGTGAACTTATTATTTTTCCTAGTAATTTTCAAGGACATCCAGAGCTCTAATGAGGTTGTGTCAATCCTCCCCAGGTGAACACATCCACGCTTTACTGCAGCCTCGGTTTTTGGCCCAACATGCCTCAGAGTTCTGCACGGTGCCGTGTGTGCAGCACTCTGCAGCAGAACGACGTAGCACCATCAGCGCTGTCAGGATCAATCATTATCAATACCTGAGTATCGGGTCAGCAGCACGAGCCTCCTAGACCTGGACCTGGACCTGATCAGCTGTGGACCTGACAGATGTTTGTTTGAGGCCCTCACACGGCCCCATACGCTGACATCACTGTCCCAATATTAAAGGGCCCTTCTGCAAAATATTTACAAACAGGAAACACATAATCTCTGGGCTTATGTTGTTTCATACTTAGGTAAGAAGTGGTTAACACTGCTGTAGTTCAGGACCAGGACCAGGTCTTTCATGTGAAAGCGTAAATTTTTACTAAACGTTGGAGTTAAACTGCTTCCTGCTCCCATCTGTCAGTGATGATCGATCGGTGGAGGATCAGTGAGCTCAGATATCAGACAGACGTCCATCATGTGTCTGAGCGTTTACTCTAAAATTATCTAATGTGGTTTTCTGTCTGATCCGCGTGGTTCTTGATGTGGGGGAACGGTCTCAGTGATTCAGGATGTTTGTGAAACGCTCGACTGACATGAAGGAATCTGCTCCGATTAAAACCTGGACATGAACCCTGCTGCATGCTGGGAGCTCACCCAGCCTCAGTGCACCTCTGACATACTGAATATACGTCCAACAACACTGATCTAGGAGTATGAATTTAACCATTAAAGATCCAGGATTATGCCGAGAATTATACAAACCCAGTTCCAAAAAAGTTGGGGCGCTGTGTCAAATCTCTTAAACCCATATTTGATTCACAATAGAGCAGAAACAACATATCAGAAGTTAAACCGAGACATTTTAACATTTCAGGAAAATATTAGCTTATTTTATATTTGATGGCAGCAACACATCTCAAAAAAGTAGGGACAGGGCAGCAAAAGGCTGGAAAAGTGAGTGGTATGAATGAAAAACAGATGAAGTAGCATTTTGGCACTAACTTTGTTAACTATTAACAGGTCAGTCACATGACTGGGTATAAAAGGAGCATTTTAGAGAGGCAGAGTCTCTCAGAAGTTAAGATGGCCAGAGGTTCACCAATCTGTGAAAGACTGAGTCTACAAGTTGTGGAACAATTTCAGAAAAATGTTCCTCAATGTGAAATAGTGAAGACTCTGAATCTCCTCCATCTACAGTCCATAATATCATCACCAGATTCAGAGAATCTGGATTCATCTCTGTTTCAAGGGACAAGGCTGAAGGGGCCCTCAGGGGCCCTCAGGGGCCACTGCATTAAAAACAGGCATGATTCTGTAGTGAAATCACTGCATGGGCTCAGGAACATTCCAGAAATCGTCTGTCAACACAGTTGGCCGTGCCATCCACCAATGACAGTTAAAGCTGGATCATGGAGAGAAGAAGCCATATGTGACCAGGATCCAGAAACACCGTGGTCCATCTTCTCTGGACCAAATCTCATTTAACATGGACTGAGGAAACATGGAAAACTGTTCTGTGGTCAGAGGAAACATGGAAAACTGTTCTGTGGTCAGAGGAAACCACAGACGCCATGTCCTGTGGACTAAAGAGGATCTGGAGCATCCAGCTGGTTCTCCTGGCTCAGGTCTAAAGCCTGCATCTCTGATGGGATGGGGTTGCATTAGTGCCTATAGCGTGGGCAGCTCTAACATCTGGAAAGGAACTATCAATGCTGAAAGTAGAGAGAGCTTTTAGAGCAACATATGCTCCCATCCAGACAACGTCTCTGTCAGCATGACCATGCTAAACCACAGACCACATCCATCACAACAGCATGGCTTCACAGGAGAAGAGTCCGGGTCCTGAACTGGTCTGCCTGCAGTCCAGAACTTTCACCAACAGACAACATCTGGAGCATCAGAAAAGGAAAAAACCTGCAAAGAAGACCCAGGACTGTTGAGCAGCTAGAATCCTATATTAGACAAGAATGGGATAACATTCCTCTCCATCAGCTGATCTCCTCACTCCTCAGATGTTCACAGACTGTTTTTAAAGAAGAGATGCTACATGATGGTAGACATGGCCCTGTCCCTACTTTTTTGAGATGTGTTGCTGCCATCAAATTGAAAATGAGCTAATATGTTTCCTGAAATGTTAAAATGTCTCAATTTAACATCTGATCTGTTGTTTCTGCTCTGTTGTGAATCAAACATGAGTTTATGAGATTTCACAGTCATTGAATTCTGCTTTTATTTACAGTTTACACAGCGTCCCAACTATTTTGGAATTGAGGATGTAAATCTAGAAATGTCAGACCCATTTCTACCTCTACCCCTGGATCTGCAGCACACCTTGTTCCTGTAAACAGCGTTACAGGTGTAGTGGTGAAATCTGCTCCTGTTAAATGTGACGACCCTTCTAGTTCCTGATTGGTCAATGGTATTTAGTGAAACCAACACAACAGCGTTTCTAATATAGGGTGATTTTTTAAATATTTGAAATCCAAAGAACTATAATCTGCTGAAACAACATTAGATTATGATATTAGATGGCTGTTGTTGTTTAGATCTTGCCCATGATCCCCAAAGCACTCTGGGAGATTTCCCATCTCCCTGGGCTTGGAGTGGTCCTCTGGTAAATCTCTGTTTGAGTGTAGTCCTAGTAGGGTCAGGGTTAAGTGGGAGGGGCCAGGAAGGGACTGGGACTGATTCCTGATTGGTTAACGAGGTCACAAAGACATTGAACCAGGCGGTAGCTGTAGTCGAAGTCTGTTTCTCTATAATCAGGGAAATTTAAATCAGGATCATGGTTTCTGTAGAGAGCAGGAAGGGAGCGTTTCCTGTTAATGACAAGGACAGACGGTCGAGCGAGCCCCACTCTCTCTCTCTCTCCCATGCTGATTCCTGGCTCTGTGTGTTTGCTGGCTCTCGGAGACAAACAAAGTGCTGAGTGGAAACATTCATCTGTGACGGCGTGTGAAGGTTGACCATGTTCTGTTTGTCTCATTGATCTTCCATCAGCTCATCTCTATTCAAACAAAGAACCGTTTTCTCGTTCTCTCTCTTTCTCTCTCTGAAACACAGACGTCAAACTCTGTCACACCGTTAGTCACGTTTACAAGCTCTGTTAAGAAGAGTCAGGGTTATATCAGGATTATTTGTCATCCAAGCATACCAGCATCAGTGAGGGTTAGCTGAGAGTCCAGATGTCCTCAACAGGTGTGATGGGTGTGTTTTCAGTGATCAGCTGGTGTCATTTCAGAAAGACTAAACCATGCATCCTGTACTGTGATAAAAGGGTAGTAGAGTAGGGATGTTTATCAGCATATATCAGTAAATGAAACATTCACAACCCTGGAATCATTTATCAGCATTTCACATCAGCCTATATCAGCATATATCCTTCTCTATCAGCTGAAAGAATCATCCTATATTAGCTGTAAATATCAGGATATGTTGGCTGTAAAAATCAGAATATATGGGCTGTAAATATCACGATATATTGGCTGTAAAAATCAGAATATATGGGCTGTAAAAATCAGGATATATTGCTGTAAATATCAGGAAATATTGGCTTTAAATATCAGGATGTATTGGCTGTAAAATCAGAATATTTTGGCTTTCAATATCAGGATATTATATATATTATCTGTCTAATATTCTGAATATTATCTGTCTGATATTCTGAATATTACCTGTCTGATATTCTGAATATTATCTGTCTGATATTCTGAATATTATCTGTCTGATATTCTGAATATTATCCGTCTAATATTGTGAATATTATCTGTCTGATATTCTGAATATTATCTGTCTAATATTGTGAATATTATCTGTCTGATATTCTGAATATTATCTGTCTGATATTCTGAATATTATCTGTCTGATATTCTGAATATTATCCGTCTAATATTGTGAATATTATCTGTCTGATATTCTGAATATTATCTGTCTGATATTCTGAATACTATCTGTTTGATATTCTGAATATTATCTGTCTGATATTCTGAATATTATCTGTCTGATATTCTGAATATTATCTGTCTGATATTCTGAATATTATCTGTCTGATATTCTGAATATTATCCGTCTAATATTGTGAATATTATCTGTCTGATATTCTGAATATTATCTGTCTAATATTGTGAATATTATCTGTCTGATATTCTGAATATTATCTGTCTGATATTCTGAATACTATCTGTTTGATATTCTGAATAATTTTGTCTAATATTCTGAATATTATCTGTCTGATATTCTGAATATTACCTGTCTGATATTCTGAATATTATCTGTCTGATATTCTGAATATTATCTGTCTGATATTCTGAATATTATCTGTCTGATATTCTGAATATTATCTGTCTGATATTCTGAATATTATCTGTCTGATATTCTGAATATTATCCGTCTAATATTGTGAATATTATCTGTCTGATATTCTGAATATTATCTGTCTAATATTGTGAATATTATCTGTCTGATATTCTGAATATTATCTGTCTGATATTCTGAATATTATCTGTCTGATATTCTGAATACTATCTGTTTGATATTCTGAATATTATCTGTCTAATATTGTGAATATTATCCATCTGATATTCTGAATATTATCTGTCTAATATTCTGAATATTTTTGTCTAATATTCTGAATATTTTTGTCTAATATTCTGAATATTATCTGTCTAATATTTTGAATATTATCCGTCTGATATTCTGAATATTATCTGTCTAATATTTTGAATATTATCTAATATTCTGAATATTTTTGTCTAATATTCTGAATATTATCTGTCTAATATTTTGAATATTATCTTTCTGATATTCTGAATATTATCTGTCTGATATACTGAATATTTTTGTGTAATATTTTGAATATTATCCGTCTGATATTCTGAATATTATCTGTCTAATATTTTGAATATTATCTAATATTCTGAATATTTTTGTCTAATATTCTGAATATTATCTGTCTAATATTTTGAATATTATCTTTCTGATATTCTGAATATTATATGTCTGATATTCTGAATATTATCTGTATGATATTCTGAATATTATCCATCTGATATTCTGAATATTATCTGTCTAATATTCTGAATATTTTTGTCTAATATTCTGAATATTTTTGTCTAATATTCTGAATATTATCTGTCTAATATTGTGAATATTATCTGTCTGATATTCTGAATATTTTTGTGTAATATTTTGAATATTATCCGTCTGATATTCTGAATATTATCTGTCTAATATTTTGAATATTATCTAATATTCTGAATATTTTTGTCTAATATTCTGAATATTATCTGTCTAATATTTTGAATATTATCTTTCTGATATTCTGAATATTATCTGTCTGATATTCTGAATATTATCTGTCTGATATTCTGAATATTATCTGTCTGATATTCTGAATATTATCTGTCTGATATTCTGAATATTATCTGTCTGATATTCTGAATATTATCTAATATTCTGAATATTTTTGTCTAATATTCTGAATATTATCTGTCTAATATTCTGAATATTATCTGTCTGATATTCTGAATATTATCTATCTAATATTCTGAATATTATCTGTCTAATATTCTGAATATTATCTGTCTGATATTCTGAATATTTTTGTGTAATATTTTGAATATTATCCGTCTGATATTCTGAATATTATCTGTCTAATATTTTGAATATTATCTAATATTCTGAATATTTTTGTCTAATATTCTGAATATTATCTGTCTAATATTTTGAATATTATCTTTCTGATATTGTGAATATTATCTGTCTGATATTCTGAATATTATCTGTCTGATATTCTGAATATTATCTGTCTGATATTCTGAATATTATCTGTCTAATATTCTGAATATTATCTGTCTGATATTCTGAATATTATCTAATATTCTGAATATTTTTGTCTAATATTCTGAATATTATCTGTCTAATATTCTGAATATTATCTGTCTGATATTCTGAATATTATCTGTCTAATATTCTGAATATTATCTGTCTAATATTGTGAATATTATCTGTCTGATATTCTGAATATTTTTGTGTAATATTTTGAATATTATCCGTCTGATATTCTGAATATTATCTGTCTAATATTTTGAATATTATCTAATATTCTGAATATTTTTGTCTAATATTCTGAATATTATCTGTCTAATATTTTGAATATTATCTTTCTGATATTCTGAATATTATCTGTCTGATATTCTGAATATTATCTGTCTGATATTCTGAATATTATCTGTCTGATATTCTGAATATTATCTGTCTAATATTCTGAATATTATCTGTCTGATATTCTGAATATTATCTAATATTCTGAATATTTTTGTCTAATATTCTGAATATTATCTGTCTAATATTCTGAATATTATCTGTCTGATATTCTGAATATTATCTGTCTAATATTCTGAATATTATCTGTCTAATATTCTGAATATTCTCTGTCTGATATTCTGAATATTATCAGTCTAATATTCTGAATATTATCTGTTTGATATCCTGAATATTATCTGTCTAATATTCTGAATATTATCTGTCTGATATTCTGAATATTATCTGTCTAATATTCTGAATATTATCTGTCTAATATTCTGAATATTATCCGTCTGATATTTTGAATATTATCAGTCTAATATTCTGAATATTATCTGTCTTATATTCTGAATACTATCTGTCTAATATTCTGAATATTATCTGTCTAATATTCTAAATATTATCTGTCTGATATTCTGAATATTATCTGTCTGATATTCTGAATATTATCCGTCTAATATTGTGAATATTATCTGTCTGATATTCTGAATATTATCTGTCTAATATTGTGAATATTATCTGTCTAATATTCTGAATATTATCTGTCTGATATTCTGAATATTATCTGTCTGATATTCTGAATACTATCTGTTTGATATTCTGAATATTATCTGTCTAATATTGTGAATATTATCCATCTGATATTCTGAATATTATCTGTCTAATATTCTGAATATTTTTGTCTAATATTCTGAATATTTTTGTCTAATATTCTGAATATTATCTGTCTAATATTTTGAATATTATCCGTCTGATATTCTGAATATTATCTGTCTAATATTTTGAATATTATCTAATATTCTGAATATTTTTGTCTAATATTCTGAATATTATCTGTCTAATATTTTGAATATTATCTTTCTGATATTCTGAATATTATCTGTCTGATATACTGAATATTTTTGTGTAATATTTTGAATATTATCTGTCTGATATTCTGAATATTATCTGTCTGATATTCTGAATATTATCTGTCTGATATTCTGAATACTATCTGTTTGATATTCTGAATAATTTTGTCTAATGTTCTGAATATTATCTCTCTGATATTCTGAATATTATCAGTCTAATATTCTGAATACTATCTGTCTGATTTTCTGAATATTATCAGTCTAATATTCTGAATATTATCTGTATAATATTCTGAATATTATTTGTCTGATATTCTGAATATTATCTGTCTAATATTCTGAATATTATCTGTCTAATATACTGAATATTATCTGTCTGATATTCTGAATATTATCCATCTGATATTCTGAATATTATCTGTCTAATATTCTGAATATTATCTGTCTGATATTCTGAATATTTTTGTCTAATATTTTGAATATTATATGTCTGATATTCTGAATATTATCTGTCTAATATTCTGAATATTTTCTGTCTAATATACTGAATATTATCTGTCTGATATTCTGAATATTATCTGTCTAATATACTGAATATTATCTGTCTGATATTCTGAATATTATCTGTCTAATATACTGAATATTATCTGTATGATATTCTGAATATTATCTGTCTAATATTCTGAATATTATCTGTCTAATATTCTGAATATTATCTGTCCAATATACTGAATATTATCTGTCTAATATTCTGAATATTTTTGTCTAATATTTTGAATATTATATGTCTGATATTCTGAATATTATCTGTCTAATATTGTGAATATTATCTGTCTGATATTCTGAATATTTTTGTCTAATATTTTGAATATTATACGTCTGATATTCTGAAAATTTTTGTCTTTTATTCTGAATAATTTTGTCTAATATTCTGAATATTATCTGTCTAATATTTTGAATATTATCTAATATTCTGAATATTTTTGTCTAATATTCTGAATATTATCTGTCTAATATTTTGAATATTATCTTTCTGATATTCTGAATATTATCTGTCTGATATTCTGAATATTATCTGTCTGATATTCTGAATATTATCTGTCTGATATTCTGAATATTATCTGTCTGATATTCTGAATATTATCTGTCTAATATTCTGAATATTATCTGTCTGATATTCTGAATATTATCTAATATTCTGAATATTTTTGTCTAATATTCTGAATATTATCTGTCTAATATTTTGAATATTATCTTTCTGATATTCTGAATATTATCTGTCTGATATGCTGAATATTATCTGTCTGATATTTTGAATATTATCTGTCTGATATTCTGAATATTATCTGTCTAATATTCTGAATATTATCTAATATTCTGAATATTTTTGTCTAATATTCTGAATATTATCTGTCTAATATTTTGAATATTATCTTTCTGATATTCTGAATATTATCTGTCTGATATTCTGAATATTATCTGTCTGATATTCTGAATATTATCTGTCTGATATTCTGAATATTATCTGTCTGATATTCTGAATATTATCTGTCTGATATTCTGAATATTATCTGTCTAATATTCTGAATATTATCTGTCTAATATTCTGAATATTATCTGTCTGATATTCTGAATGTTATCATTCGAATATTCTGAATATTATCTTTGAGTATTCTGTGTTTTTAAACTTATCTTATGACCTAGGTCTCTCTGTTTAACCCTCAGGTTGTTTTAGCTCCCTGTTTGTTGAATCAGTGTTAGCATAAATGCTATTTGCCATCAGAGCCAGTTATTGTGGGGTTAAAGAGACTAAGGATTTTCAACTTAAAGAACTCAGGACTGACCTAGCTGGACCAGGTTTGTTTTCCTGAAACATACTGGAAGTATGTAAGAATAATCAGAGACCAGCAGAGATTAAAGCTTCAACCGCAACATGAAGCAGACGTGGACTTTTAAATAAAAACAGAAAAATAACCTGTTTTAGTAGTGTCACAGCCATGTAAGGCAGCTGTCTGAGAGAGAGCAGCATATTTTCAGTCTGACAGCAGGAAATCAAACACACTCGGCCTTTGTTAGTTCTGAAAACACTCGCTGCTGTTTGACTCGGATTAAACCAAGGCTCATCAGACAAAAATGCCACCAACGCCACGGTGTCAGCCCCAACGGCCTGAGAGGATCATGGTGTTTAACATTAACACCACAGTTTAGACCGTACCCGGGCATGATCGCTCCCCCCTCTGCTCTGCTGGTCTGTGTTCTATCATGGGTCTGTACCTGAGCATGTAGACGGTCTGATAGAGCAGGTGGAGGGATCTATGGTTACAGGTAGACTGCTCAGTCCCCCCCTGCTGGACATCAGAGAGAATACAGTTTAAGGCATTTCTTCATTATTATCACTGTCCATATAAGGTCAAACACACGGGGGAGTCACATGAAGGCGGCGTGTTCTCTGCTGAATGAACACATGATGGTTTTTCTCATGTGTTTGATGTGTTCATACTTCAGCTCTCACATCAGCCGGAGTCTTCCTCAGCTCGTCTTCATAGAACAGAGGAACAAAGACGACCAACAGCTGTTTTTATAGGAGATTAAAGAAATGATCCGCTGCTCTCTCTAGACGTCTGAGGCAACACTGATCAGAATGAAGTGTAGAGTTATTGATGAGGAGTAGAAGTCTTCCTCTGTAGATTCTAGATAGACTGATTATCATAAAACGTCTACATTATTCCAGCTCACAGAGGAAGTGTTAAAATAATGATATTTAGTCTTTAATCTGAAATCCTGAGATAAAATCAGGAGGTAATCGTCCAGATTCTGACATTTACCAGACTTCAAAATTATGAGATTATAAATCATAATTATGTAGAGAAAATCTAATCAAGTCAAGACTTTGACTTACTGATTCGTACTGTGACATAAAAAGTCAAAATTAAAGTCATTATTCATTTTAATGAAATAAGAATCATCACTAAGAGGAAAAATGATCCAAATCAAGCCCACAAAGGCAAAAAATTGGAATGAAATTATAAAAAAAATCCTCACTGAAAATTCCAGTTGTGATAAAAAATATCAACATTCTTTATTGGCTTTTTATTTTCATAATTTTGTCTGTGAACTCCTGATGTTAGTTTTGTGTGTGTGCCCATTTTTACCCTTTTTAAAGCTTAAATACAGCTACACTATAAACTTTTTAATAAATATGAGTTACCTGAAGTGTTGCTGTAGTCACTGAGACTTTGTTCTGTCGTTTTTCTCTCTTTACAGTTTGATGAATGTAGTTTAACATTCATTACTAGTGAGGATTTATTCAGCTGCATCAGTACTGTATGTCCTCATTTATAACATTATGTTTGTTTCTCTTACAGCAGGATGAAAAATAGTCAACGTTTACTAACAACTACATCTTTATGCCCTCATTTATTCTGATTTTATAGATATTTTTTCTTCTCTTACAGAAAGATGAGTGATGTCCGGCTGTCTGCAGCCTCCTCTCCCGTCTCCAAGGTGACAGCCCTGTCACCAGGATGCAGTTCCCGTAGCAACGAACCTCCAGCCTTCATCCTCCCTCCCCGTAACGCCCGGGTGACCCTGGGGGGAGACGCCCGCCTGGAGGGGAAGGTAAGGAGGCTCTGCTGAGGCTCTGGTAGGCTTGTTTGGTATGGAGAAGTCCCTGAGGAGGGGAGGAGGGGGTTATTAATGAGTGAGGTGAAGGGGAAAGGTGCGTTTATGTGGAGTCGAGAAAAAAAAATAATAAAAGAGGCAGGGAGGAAATTAAAGAGGACACGAGTGAGGAGACAGAGATTTTTTAGAACCAAATCTTCTGTGAAGGAATTACGGTACAGTCGGCTATAAGAGGATAACTCTGAGGTCTTTAAAAGCATGTTAGCCTTCTTCAGAATATAATGTTATTACATGATGTTGATGTTATAGCTCCGTAACATGAGCAGAACGCCACATGTTGTCATTATTAAAATCTTGACTTAAATAAAGAGAAAAACAAATCAACAGATCCATGAGAAATCTGATCCACCTTGAAAAGTATTCACCCCCTTGGATATCTGGCTTATTGGTTTTATAAATACCAATACCATGAAGACAAAAGAACACTCAGAGAAAAGGTTACTGAAAAGTCCAAGTCAGGAGATGGAGACAGAAACATCTCCAAGTCTCTGAACATCCCCCAGAGTTCAGTTAAATCCATCATGAAGAAATGAAGGAATATGTCACATGTGTAAATCTGCCTAGATCAGACCGTCCTCACACACTGAGTGGGCGTGCAAGAAGGAGACTAGTGAGAGAGGACACCAAGACACCTATGACTACTCTGAAGGAGTTCAAAGCTTCAGCAACTGAGATGGAGAGACTCTGCAGACAACAACTGTTGGCCGGGTTCTTCACCAGTCAGAGCTTTATGGGAGAGTGGCAAAGAGAAAGACACTGTTGAAGAAAACTCAGATTCAATCTGGACTAGAGTTCACCAGAAGGACTGTGGGAGACTCCATGGTCAAGAGGAAGAAAGTTCTTTGGTCTGATGAGACCAGAATGGAGCTTTGAGACCATCAGACAAGACGCCAAACACTGACATCACCACAAACACACCATCCCCACTGTGGAGCACGCTGGTGGCAGCATCATGCTGTGGAGATGCTTCTCGGCAGCATCATGCTGCGGGGATGCTTCTCAGCAGCATCGTGCTGTGGGGATGCTTCTCAGCAGCATCGTGCTGTGGGGATGCTTCTCAGCAGCATCGTGCTGTGGGGATGCTTCTCAGCAGCATCGTGCTGTGGGGATGCTTCTCAGCAGCATCGTGCTGTGGGGATGCTTCTCAGCAGCATCATGCCGTGGGGATGCTTCTCAGCAGCATCATGCCGTGGGGATGCTTCTCAGCAGCATCATGCTGTGGGGATGCTTCTCAGATGCCCTAACCACCTGCGAAGGTGCAGCAGCTCCACTTCTAAAGCCCTCTGGATTTCTAAGTCCTCACAAGGGGAATGTTCTGCATTGGCCCAGTCAAAGCCCAGACCTCAGTCCACTAGAGAACAGAGACTGAATGGAGTAGCATTCCAGAGTCCAGATGTTTGATCCTGACTGAGACTGATCAACACAGACTCAGAGCTGAGACTGCAGACAAAGTAGACTCTACTAAATACTGACCAGAAGGAGGAATAACATGCACTCACTTATTTTACATTACAGCTTTTTATTTGATTAACATTACTTAGTAGAAATCTTTTCTCACTTTGACATTAAAGCAGGGTTTTGGTCAAAAGTGTGTATGACAATGATTGATTTATAAGATCAATGAAAGGGCGACTATAGTGTTTTTTAGGAACAGTATTTGTGGACATGCATCAGAAAACAGAACCAGACTGGCTCCTACTGTTAAGGTGACATTTAAATTCTTCCATTAAACTAACTCTACGCTCCAGCTGGTGTTTGTCTCAGACTCAGTAAACAGAATCAGAGATCTCTGACTGATTTGGTTCAGGTTTTGACTCTTCAAACACCCAAAGAGAAAATATTTGACATCCTCTTTAACCACACTGATACACAATAATGACACGTGTGACCTGAAGCCTACACCACTCAGCCCCAGGATCCTTCTGGTGCTGTGAGTCTAAAATCCCACAGCACCTGAACACACCATCAGAACAGCTCTGCAGGAAAACAAGAAGATTGATGGAGCTGCAAAGCCTCATGGGAGACAATACATCTGCACGCCACATGCTGCACAGTCAGCTCTGGACACATGTTCCTCCTAAAGTCTGTCTCTGATGGAGACATGACTCTGATTTTAGAGTTAGATGTCAGCCACTTCAGATTTACTCTTTTCTTCCTCATTCATCCAGCAGACCTGGTTTATTCACAGATATATGTTTAAAATAACAGAAAAGTCTCTGAAAGTCAGAGTTCTTCAATAAAAACAGCTGGGAAAGGCTGGCTTTGTCTAGACCAGGCCTATTCAATCAGTGGCCCGGGGGCCACTGCAGCCCAGAACCAACCCCCAAGTGGCCCAGACTGTGGTCATGCCAGAGATACAGAGGAGAACCTGTTTCACAAGTTTTCATAAATTCCCACAGTATTTCAGACTGTGAATGCAACACAGTAGTAGCAA